>NC_049992.1:14679536-14710431 GCF_000003815.2 Branchiostoma floridae | reverse complement strand
TTATAACATAAGGGTTAACAGAAGACCGCAACGGTATACTTCAAAGTATCCAATCGCAGCTATGTATGCCAACAAAAGGCAAGTAATTTTCAAAGGGAACAAGTGGCTCTTAATGATTAGCTTTGACTCTTTTCTGTCCAAGAATATGCGGGTATGTATGCACTGTACGTGGGTCTGTATATAATAACTCAGTGATACATCCGAGGTTATTGAAGTACATGTACATCTCCCCAATGGCTAGGACGATGACACAGGCGGTATATGACGGACGATGTCAAACTTAATGTGGTATCTCACTGCACTTGGGTCACCGGTGCGACACTACCGGGTTCGAAGGATTACTCAACGAATTTCAGAGATAGATAAAGGATTTTCTTGCGTTTTGTATCTTGCTGTCGTTTAAGTTTTACTTTTGTTGCATATTACGCAATATTCAACGTATAAGAAAATCGGCGAAAATAACACAATAGTGCCGCAGTAAACGATCCCCGCAGTGCCGCACCGGTTCCTCGAGTGAGACACCACCTTGTAACTGTTGGCAGGGTTTGGTTAACCTCTCCGAGCTTGGGCACAGGATCCAATCTGTGCAGGCAAACGCAATATCCTGTACACTACTAATGTACAGGATGTATTACTGTTTTCAATGTTACCTAAAGATGAACGAGGTGTGGATGGGAAAATTACCAAACCGATCTTTGGCCTCATTACAGGTTTAGCTAAAGATTTATCGTTCTTATAATTGAGTGTGGACCATAGATACAATTTATCATATCAGTTGCTTTATTCTTTGTAAATGAGAAGACCCACGTATCTCTAATACATATTGATGTTTTCGACACTTGTCAAGTGTAAGAGATCACTTAGGGTGTCCTCTGTACTTAGTTGTGAGGTGCAATGGAGTCTACTTAGATGATCGAATTAAGAACGAATGTCTAAATTTCAGGATGTTGTCCTAAATTTCCAGAAATTTGGGCTTCCGTTTCCTGAAATGTGGTCTTCCAGACTCCTGGAAGGTCGTCTTTTAGATTCTTGGAAAGTCGTCCTCCTGATCTGGAAATGACTTTGAAGAGTCAATGACACGTGATGGTCCTTTCCACTGTAAATCCATTAATTCTTTTGCTGACCTGACTAACACATGTTTACGTCACTTCCGCTAGACCCTTCGGCCATCATCAGTATGTCCGACTCGGTGACGTCATCGCTGTCAGACCGAGTCACTCTCCAGTGCGTGGCAGACGGTAACCCTCCGCCCAACATCACGTGGACCAAGAACGGGCTGAAGCTGAAGTCCCGGACCCACTCCCTGTCCTCCAGCGTGCGGGCCAGCTCCATCGTCCTCCCGAAGGTCATGAAGAACGACAGCGGTACCTACCTGTGCGTGGCAACCAACGGCGTGGGTGAGCACGACAAGAAGACGCTAGAACTAACGATCAAACGTAAGGGCTTGTGTCTTTATCAATCACAAGAAATAGGGTCCCTCAAAATGTACGCACACTTTACGCATACTCACATCCTACGCCTATTCTATCCAGCATACATTTCAAAGTGTGGCGTCGAATGTCCGATTGGATATTCTAATGAACTCCAGATCACGATATCTATTCCTGGCATTTCTGGCTAGACTTTGTGTTCTTGGGAGGCACTTTACATGACCTTTGTCACTCCATCCAGGTGTAAAATGGGTGTAAGTACCTGACTTCGGTTGGGGAGATAGTCCCTGCCTTTACGGCTCCAAAAAGGCTATGTGACTACTGCCCCTTTACAGTACTTGTTGTTGATAGAGTCGCATCCTGTGGTGATATTTTCCCATTCATTAACGTCTGACATCCGCTGTTCTTTAAAACTCAGCTTATGTCTCACAGTAAACCAGTACTAAAAGTAAGACCTATTTAAGAGCCGCGTAGCAAGTAAAGGATACGGAGCAGTAAACACTCTAACGACGACTCGGAGGAAAAGAAAATGATAAAACAGAAAGACATCATACACACTATAAACCAGCTAATGACATCTAATAAACTAGACGAAATCACTCAGGGCGTACACGTCTCAACTATGAAATCATAGTTCACCCATTATCTTACCCCTAGACAATAGTAAAACACACTATTTTGAGAAATACATGTAGCGTGAAGTTCTTTACGGGTATAATACTTAATGGGGCTCGCGTCTGTTAACACGTCTATAGGGCAGATTTCATCCCAACGCTTCACTTAAGCTAGATATATGTGGAAATGCGTAAAACATGTAGTAAACGATGCTGACCCTGATAAATTCTAGATCATCTTCATCTAAATCATCCTCTGTTTAGTACGTCTATTTTGAGCCCGGGAGTCATTATTTTTCCAATGTCTAAAATATTGAAATGTAGATTGTCTCAAAGGACCAGTTTATGTTAGATTTGATGGGAAATATTTTTACTTTCAAACCTTGGATTTGTCCCTTTTTGCATCTATAGTTTTGACCGGTGCAACTTTTAGGTCGCCTCGTAGTAACGTGTTTGCTTACCTTGTGAATGATGGTTTAGCGCCATCTAACGGCAAACCTTTGAATAGCACCTGTAAAGGTTGAGTTTGATCAAACCAATGTTTATGCTATAATATCTTACGTTGTGTCTGTCAAAGTTTGTTGCTGACATGATACTGTATCACTCAACCGCTATGTACATATACAAAATGATACAAATGTGCAAAATGTCCAAAAGTATTTCATGCATATGAACTTGTTAGACAAGGCCAATTCAAAGAACGAGTCTACTACAGAATAAGCATCTTTTATCAAAAGTCGCATCAATCGCACAATTTACCATCATCAGTCACGACCTCTTTCGTTCTTTTGTAGTACTGCACACTTGCAACTGGTTCTATCCTTTATTTGATAACACTGGACAAGAATGTAGATGTGTTTCTACTACAGAATATACACCATTTTATCAAAAAGTCATTAGTATGATTTTTCGAAACATACAGCAATGAGGATGTGTGTCTACTAAAGAATATTAATTTCTTTAATAAAAAAACGTCATTAGTATGATTTTTCGAAACTTGTACAAATCTAGTTTCTAAATCTATTTCAGCGTCTGCTCTGATGGCCACACTTAGCTGGAACACGATAGCTGTAATTATAGGCGCCACCGCTGGGGGTCTGTGGGTGGTGGTGTGTGTGGGGATCACCATGTACTTCATCAAGAGGCGGCGGGAGAAGAGAGACAAGGAGAAGTACGCCTTCTACTACAAGATGGGGCGGAAACAGGGCACGGACGAGATGGACATCAAAGATGGACAAACTAATGATGGCCCCCCAGGTGAGAAAACGATACACTTTACAGTGTTTCCCCAGTGAAAACTTATCTCCAGGCAGATCCTATGGTAACATAAGATAGTATCAAAAGCTGACAGAGGAGTGAAGCCGGCCTAGGAGTGTATAATGGCCACCTTTGGGCTGACTACACACCAGTTTGGTACTATATTTTGCCATTGTAGGATCTGCTTGGAGATTTGTAAAAACTAGCCTCCATAGCATGCTCTTTGGCCTTTTGGCCATTTTCTGGCTCATAATGCACTTTTTGTTGGTCAGTTCTTTTTGCACTGTTTCTCTTGTACTGCCGGCAAAACAAAGACGAAAAAAACCCAAGAGCCAGCTATTGAGGCTACGTAATTAACTGGGTATGGATTCAGGCACGTGCGTTTGTTTTCTTTTTGTTAATTCTGGTGTTTTTAAGTGGCTACTTGATTACTTTAGAGTGACAGGATGGGAGTAGAAAGATTGTGTAATCTGAGATTGGCGGGATGGAAGGTTTGTTTGGTTCGGCTCCAAAGTTGTTCGCGCATAATCAGAATTAGCGAGGAATCACAAAAAAAGACTTAAACAAGTTCACAAGAACTATGAGAGGTTTGAAATCTCCAATTCCTCCATCATTTTGCATAATCTAAAACGTCGGCCCCCGATCGTCCCACATCTTTAAAACGCTTTCCATTTCTTTTAGATTTGACAGTCTCTGCATAATATCGCTATAGTACAACATGCAAGAATTTTTTCATACGTTTTAACGAATACATGATACCCAATGTTACGCTACTTTGTATACTTCCTATACATATTGTGATACGTAGTCTATACGTGCGCAACAATATCTGTGCAAAGATAAGATAATAACTCATGAAATTTACAATCTTTTGTTATTTCAGGGAAGCCACCAAAACCGCCGACCGACCCCTATGCGGGAATCAATACAATCAGGAGACAGGCGGCAAAGAAAGGGAGAAACGCAGGTAAAGCCCCGGTCACAAAGCGCGTACGATTTCTTGCGATGGTATATTCCGCATATCGTACGATGAGCGCAGTAAATCGCAGCAAAATCGTAAGCAAAATCAGCCATCGCAACGCATCGGATGGTGTTCAAAATTTTTCCAGCGTCGTACGATTTTTCACTTGTGTCTCTTTTGAATAGCCGCCTGGCCGCTTTTGTGCTTCTTTAACCAACAAAATGTGGACTTAGCTGTTGAATACCTTCCCATAATATATTTAACTGTAGAAATAAATTAAAAGAGACCATGACAGCAAGAGCATGACAAGAAAAGTTCAAATCAAGCATGAGTACTGGTATGATTATCTCGGCCTGCTTGCCGGCTCTACGTGTCAGGCTCTTTCGAAGATCGTATCACGATATGCTATCAACAAAAATATGCCATCATACAACAATCATATCACAAGCATTATATCATATATATTTCCGACTCATATAGAGCCTGCCTTTATGTTCGAGTTGTCCCCATGGTTATTACGATTATGGTAAAATGACCCAAGACCGACGAGAGCTTAGATTTGATCTAATCATAAACTCACGTGCATGAAGCGATCAAACGATTGTCTGCATCACCTGTGCGGGGCGCGCTGTTCTCTGGTTGCGACTGTGGCAGTTGCGACTGATATATTTTCCCTTTTCGTCAATATCCACAATATCAGGGAAAACTGAAACCATCACAACATGCTAACAATTCATAAATCAATAACCTCATCAGTAGACAAAAATTGCCGTAATGAAGTCTGCTATGGGGGCAAATAAAATCTTACGACGATAGCGAAATTTTGAACATGTTCAAAATCCATTTCAGCTCTATTTTTCGCCATACGACGCTCCCCGATTTACTATGATTCACTGTGATTGACGCAGACACGCTCTTATGACCTCATCGTACGATGCACTACGCGCTTTGTGACCACGGCTTTATATACTTAAACCATTGCTTCCGATTCTCCCCCGACTTACGACGCACTGCGCGTATCTTGCGCATCGGAAGAAATCGCAAGGAATCGTACGCGCTTTGTGACCGGGGCTTAAGCACGCTGCAGGTGTAATGCACCACCAGAAATGATAGGTGTCGCATCTGCACGATTCATTGCAGGTATCTGCCACCTAGCGGTAAAGGCAAGAAGTGAAGTTTATCACGTTGGAGAAGCCTCTCAGAGGAAAGAAAGAGGCATTATTTCCTGCAATTACTGTCCTTAGGTTACAGAAAGCGGTTTCATATGTAAAAACTGTTGAACAAAATGAAACTCAGATGAAGTACAGAAGACTTTTTTTCATTTCCAGATCTCCTTCAGCATTCATGTTTCGGGTAGGGGATCAATTCTATTTTTGTGCTTGACTACCACTTACATTTTGAAAACAACACGCGTAAAACTAGCTTTGCGTTTATCTCAGTATTCTGTGTTTGCATATCGTCTATTTACCATGTAGATTTGCCAAAGGCATCTAAAAGTACTAAATGAATAGTAGTGTGTGCCGACAGGGACCAAAAGGGCAAGTACGGAAGTCATGAATTTAAGTGCCATCCAAATTGGTAAATAAAATCTTTCCAGGCGCCTAGGCTTATCTAGACGCCAAAAAGAACCAAATCTAATCGTTATCTTTCTTTTTTATCCTTTTGTGGAGGGATAGATGTACATGTCTCTCTGGATTAGTTACAGGAGAAACTAGTACAGACTACGGTCCACTCAACATGAGCAGTCAAAAAAGACAAGTAGTTCATTTGTCAAAAGCTGAGGAAATGAAGACTGGCATATCTACTAAGAGACTAAAACTAGTGTTCCTACAATTTCTACTTTGACCTTACTGACTACAAACATGTCTCCGTGGGTTTTAAGGGAAATATTGTGAAGGTTCGTAGTTGGCATAAGCCTGCCTGTTCCCTTTAACTGTCGAAATTTACGGCTCATTCATTTTTAACGAAAGATTTTGCGTTATCTACAAAAGCAATTTAGAGACGGGGGAAGGCAATGAGGCTCCGGTTGAAGTGGCCAGTATCAGCGTTGATCTCAAGTCTGGTATAAGAGACGAAATCCTAAACAAACCCATTCACGCCGCGGGTTATATGTCATGGTAAATTAGGACTGGAGTGAGTGACGCTAGCACATGGAGAGAGATAAAGTTGGAAGGATGCACGAAAATTAACGGCAGATATCGTTATGTTTTGGGCTTACGTGTATAATGCATGTGACTGTGTGTGTCTGTATGTGTGTGTGTGAGAGTGAGTGTGTGTGTGTGTGTGTGCGCGCGTGTGTGTGTATGTGTGTGAGTTTGTGCGAGTGCGTGCGTATGTGTGTACGCGTGTGTATGGATCTCTATGATATTTCTAGATCGGTATGCGTCGGGAAAACAAACGACATGTAAGATACCCCCTAGTGGCTTTTGAAGTACAGCGAGACTTCTGGATTTGATATCTCTTTTTCTGGAGATGCCGTGGTCATGATTTAGAGTGGTAGATATACATAGCTCTTGTGGCTGTGAGCCCATATTTTCACCTATATAATTCAACCATGATCCAAAACAACGGACACCCCATGCCGACTTGGTGACAAATAGTGTTTTCATCTTTGTTGTATTAATGTAAGCTTTGTAATACTGACATTTACTTGCGGTACTGCCATATTTTCGTCAATTTCTCAATTTCACGCTTCCCTGCGTTCATATCCAACATGGCGGCTTGCACCAACTTTTCTAATGAAAACGAACATCTAGATGCATTTTCGTGAATAGAAGCCCGGCTAAGAAATGATTTCCGTCTTGTTAGAAAGGCTAGAGATAGCACTGTAACATTTATTCTTTAAAACGTGTGAATAGACCATGCCTTTGGTATATGATTGGAATATCTATCTGTACTTGACTCGTGACATTGACACAATGGGAAGCAGGTGTGTGGTTTATTGCGGGAGTAATCAGTTATTTTAGGCAGGCTGATCACAATCCGCTGGTTAACAGCACACTTTCGGCATGCATTGGCGACTTTTCACAAGCCTATCATATATACCTTCAAAATCAGTCATCAAATCATTGGTTTCCGAAGTTACGCCCACAAGCACTTACTCAAGCAATTGGGTATGATTTTTTTAAATCACAAATCGTATCCAGTTGCTACTAAAAAAACAGTCTACTTGCTTGAGGAAGGTAAGGCCACGTTGATTTGATTATATGGATGACATCTCTGGGAAGGCCAAAACTTATCAAAGCGTACGAATAAAGAAAAGTTTAAAGTTGGCGCAAAAAATGTTACCTTTATTATTAAAGGTTGGAAGGTTGAACAAATGAACAAATACAGTAATTGATACGAAAATTGATGCGCGCAAGAATTCGAATGTCATCCATATAATCAAGCCAACATGGACTGGATAGGCATCACACAATGACGATAATGTGGACGAATATTTCATAGCTTCGGGGCTTATGAATGATTCAAAATGGTGATGTGAAACAGGTGCTGTTAGCCCGGCCTGAGCGCAGCCAAGCGTGTTGGGCACAATTTACATGCACGCAGGGCAGATTGCACGGACTGAGTTATTGGAAGCACAGATCTCCTCGTTTGACCTTGAACCCAAATATCGCTCTCTAACAATTTTTCACGTATAAAACATTTCAATGCATGGATGCCCTGATCTTGACCTACCAGCCGATTCGGAGTCACCCGCGACGCTATTTCAATCACTCTTGTGTCAAGGTCACTTTTCCCGCCCAAATTATGGCAGAGAAAATAACGTATGTGCGCGGCTTAACGGGGTGAGCGGTGATGTGTGACATTCTGGTGATTAGCAATCGATATGTAAATAGTACCAAACTGTGTAATAGCTAGCATTACGGCTTCTAATGGTGGAAAGACGGCCGAACGTTTGCAACGGAGGCATATTTTGCTGCACCGTTTGATGCTAACGTCGCGCTGCCTAATGTCGTCCGATTTGTTCAAACCGCCATTTTCCGTAAAAGCCTACCGATAGAGCTAAATGTTTCACCCATGAAAAGAAATGTCAGCTCTTGTACAAAGAGAAATGTATGACGTGTAACTTTTTCTCAGCCTGTTTAACGCCGCACGAGCATGCATTTTATACCGGGATCTATACGTTTAGCTAGGTATAGGGTGCCCTACGGCCGTTTAGATCTAGTAGCACTACATGACTTTGTAATCCTGCGTCCTTTCCTATCTTCACTGATGTTCACACATTACTATGCCCTCACTCAAAAGTGAGCAGTTTTATTAAGCAGAATGTTTGACTGGAACAGGTATGCAGCCTGTTTGGCGGAGGCAACGGACTCTCGAAAACGCCTTTTGCTTCAGTTTGAATGGACAATTCTGTTAGGGTGGGTTCACACGTTTGGGGTTCGAATGGAAGTCTTACCATTTACCAGACGCCACAAGTCGCTGGAATAAATAACATCAGAGTTAGCTGGTCAATCATACTCCTCGGACAGCTAACTCATCTGGTATGTTATGATTTGTGTGTGTCCATATTTGTCCAATTTCTATTATTTTTCTAGAGACCTATAGAGTCTGGTAGAGGCACTTTACAATTCGTAGAGGCACTTTGTCCTGTATCATGTAGACGTAGATGTAGCCGCCCAACTGGAATCTGGGTGTAAGTACGTCATGCGTTAGTTCGCGATTTGCAACGTTGGCTATGGTCTCTTCTGCCGGGAAAGGGAGTTTGTCGAGGAAGGGAGTTTGCCGTGATAGCGAGTTTCCCCCCGTCCCGAATCGTTCAGACAGGACAGACAGTTCATACACACTATTTATTCACGGGGACGTGCATTGCTTGTAATCTGTCTATTTGTCTGTGTTTTTACATTTATATCTTGTGCAGTTTCATGCCATTCACGTTCAACTTATACAGTCACAGGAATTGAGCAATAATGCCAAACACAACTCATGCCAATTAACATGACGTATGAGGAACTCTAAATAGTTCGCGAATTTGTAAGATCTTCAAACGTTTTTTTTTAATAGATCTATTTTTCCCAACACATCGTATGTCCATTCATCTGGCTACTCCCCTTTTGGAGTCGTGTTGGCCTAACGGTTACCGTGTTTTACAAAGACCCCAGAGGTCCTAGGTTAGAATCCAATGACATGCCTTCGCTGTTTTGCCTTTTTGCCACTTGACACGATTTTTTCTCACTCCACAATGGTATAAAAACGAGTACCTGAGTTGGGGAGGTAAAAGGCAGTGGAAGGAAAGGAATGGGCCCTTGACCTAATAAATGACAATCAACTGCTCTGCGGCTTAAAAAACTTTATCTTTAGACATCCCCCTCCCCATCCCAGTCCATTTCCGTAAAAAAAAGGTCTCTCTCATCATATACCTTTCCCCAAAACTGGTACCATTGCCTGTCTATCCTCCCACCTCTGCCATTTTACGCGCCAACTGCTTTTCCGTCATACCTGCTAAAAGTTGAAGCATTTCGTCTGATTTATGATCTTCCTCTGACACTTAATCTCCGAACAAAACTGTTGCCAATATCTTTCCTTGTTATCTTTTCTCAACTGGAAATATTTCTTGTCAGCGAGATGACAGGAAATACAGAACGTTCTTATCTCATTATTCCACCTTTCTTGTGAGGTACTTAGCGGTGCACTTTGTCTTCAGAAGGGCATTCACTCATGAAATCCTGCCCTTGTTGTGTACAGAAAAAAAACAAAATCAATGGAGAGATTTATTTTTACGTCATGTTGCATCTCGTGAATCAGAAACATTGGTATATCACGAGCGATCTATCATTGTTTATATACACAATATACGTGTATGAGGGCACTGTGATAGAGAGGACGATATCTTTGTTACGTGTGTTTTGGAGACAGGAAGATATTCCTGTTTCCCCCTTTTTCTTGCATGTTATGAGTTCAGCGCGCTGATACGTCCATGTGTAAATTTTGTCCAAAAACAATTCAAGTCGCATTTTTTAAGGAATGTCTAAAGATTTTAGACAGCATCTGAAGAATGAGGTTCCATACAGTACAGCTGCCATACAGTCATCAAGTGGCAGTTTACTTCGGATCCCTCGTCAGACTAATAAGAAAAAGACAAAAATTAGTTGTTATTTTTTCAAAAGATTGCGAAATGATTTGATAGAAGGCAATTTTCCCGGATGCAACTTTTAAAACATCCTTAAAGCGCCCCTCCCTCCCGGCAAGTCTATATGTTCATCGATCGAAATTTTTATCAGGTGTTGATGGCACTTTCTATTTTCAATTGTTCCTCAGGGAACCCTTAAAGGTGTATGATGTTCATTTTATCTTCCCTGAAACACAGACAGAAGATACGCCAAGGTGCTTTACCCCTATCGGCCCACGGAAGACAACGAGTTGTGCCTGGAAGTGGATGACGTCATCGAGGTGCTGGAGGGGGAAGATGGCGGCTGGTGCCTGGGTTACCTGAGGGGCAGGATAGGCCTGTTCCCCTCCAACTACGCCACCTTCCTCACAGCCAGCGAAGGTACTTGTTAAACGACGGAGTGGTCATAAACTCGGGTAATATAACATAATCAGTACAAAGTTACTATCCCGTTACGTGGATACAAATAACTAATCATAAGCCGGCGTTTACACGAGCTACCTAGGTTACATCTGATTTTGCTTGAGTGAGTATCGTTAAGAGGAGCCCGTTAAATGTGCTGGTTATATGGAAACACGACGCCTCGTCTATATTTTATTAGTGTTCATATATTGTCTATTGTACTTATCCACGCAATGGACATGACTTTGCATACAGTTTGAAACATCTTACGGCTAAAGCCTGATGTTGTTAACAGTAAAGTTTGTTGTGCAATTACATTTCCAGCGATTTTTACAACAAGTTGGTAAACTATTCTCCAACTCAAAGATTGGATTCACCGGTATTTTTGACTGACTCGGTCAAGGTAGTGGTATCTCACTGCACTTGTAGCACCGGTGTGGTGCTGCAGGGTTCGAAAGACTACTCAACGAATTTTAGAGATAACGAATCTTACGTGTATTTTGTTCTCTTCTATAAGTTGTCTTACAAAGTCATGTTTTTACTTACTACGCAATATCTAAATTATAAAAAAATCGGCGAAAATAGCTAAACAGTGCCGCAGTGAACGAACCACACAGTGCCGCACTGGTGCCCCAAGTGCAGTGAGATACCACCGTCAGCTTTACTCAGTATGTCTGAGCCAATCTCCGTGGAAACGCGTGATTTTCTGAATGTGTGACGTCACCAATGATTGAACTGCTGTCAGAAGTCGATGTCGGCCCCTGTTCCGGCTGAGAGAAGGTTGCGAATTGCTGACGTCACATGTTTATACATTTGCACTGATCCACTTTGTTCAGTTGGAGAAACATTTATCTGTATATAATGTGTAACGGATTACATGTTGAAGCACAAAATTAATAAGAAAGTTTCAAATCTATTTTCTACTTACCAAGTTTGTACAACTTAATTTTCATTTTACGTCGCCAGATCTCAGAAGCCATCAACTTTGGACCTAGCTGCGTTCATTGACACGTGAAATAGAGAAATCCTGGCACCACACAAATTGACAGGTCTTGTAGTTGAGAAAAGATTGTGGCATCGTCCTCTATAACACATCCCGGGGGCTTACTGTAGGTTACAGAAGACAAAAGGAGAGCCAAAAGCCCACCGTTATCTCCTCTCGCACGCATACCTTTGGGTAAAACGAATTTTCCTGCGTTCACCTTTTCAGATAATCAGAAGTGAAAGACGGGTCTCTAATGGGACCTCCGTGACTTATATCTATATATCTCATAACGTTCTTTAACGACCTCCTTCAAGGTGAAGCAAAACTCGTCAAAGGACAAGTAGAAAATCCCCTCTAATGAATTTGATACGCTTGTTTTCCTGATGCTGATGAAGCGTAGGAAATTGCCATTCTTCTCACGTGGAGCAGGACTAATAAGAAGACTGCTAATACCAAAATCCTGAGATCAGGCGAGATTTTACAGGAGATATTATGCTGAGTTTGACGTTAAGCCTCCCTTAAGGACCCCCTTTTCCTCCAACATCTGCACACACAAATGTACAAGGAATGTAACAAATATGCCTGCCAAATTATGATAAATTCCTCTAACCAATCCAGCATATGATTTCTGACAGAGAACTTTATGTCGCACAGATCTGTATAGAATAGAACTTTGCAATGTATGCTTACTGGCCCTTCCCCAACCACCATGCCCCGGCAAGCACACTTTGATGGGAAATACTTCTTTCAAGGCTGCTTTGCCGGAAAAGAGTTCAGTTCCAGTTTGTATTGTGAATTGATCAAATCCACTAATGTTATATATAAGAGACAATCGACCTTCAATTGCTGAAAAAATTATCTTTAAATGTTATTGTATTGTTATGTATTCAGAAGGAGAACTGTCGATTTCATGCCCAATCACTATTTAACCTAGATAACCTGATTTTCCCCTTACGGTTGGGGTCAATGACCAGGTCAATTCCCGTTACGCTGACGCCTAACTGCGCCTTCCACTCTTATCGTTCATAAAAATGACACCAAGACAAATGGAATCTTCCGTTTCTAGATAGTTCTCCCGTTTGTGGGGTCGTAAACGCACCCGCAGGTGGTACTCCGAAAGCTGTGAAGATTTCTCCTGGTCCATTCTTCTTACCCCCCTTTCCAATCGATCAGACACTCCCATGGTACCGACTTACGCCCATCGCTGATCATTGTGTCGTTACTTCCCTATTGATTACGGGCAAAAAAAATAACACTAGATCAACTTGTCAATGTCAGGTGGTATTGAGAGAACAGATTTGTTACTTCACTCACCCCGAGCTTGTTTATCGAGAAATCTCTTCCTTTCACGGTCGGGCGTTGAGGCAGAGTTTGACGGAGGTACGATTAAAGTAATCAATCATGGCACGTTCCTCCGAATCTCATTCAAGATCCTTTAAAACCTGTTCGTAATTAAAGTACATGGCGTGTACAGCTGATTTCAGTTGGTATGTATGGCGTAGGTGTCGATGTGATAGATTACGTCTGGGCAAACTGCAAAGCACAGTACATGTATTTCCGCCTTAAAATACGACGGGGAAATCCTTGCTTGAATCTTACCAGTACCAGCAACAAATTTCGAACAGTAGAAACTCTTTCAGCAACCTTCACCTGTTATCAGAATAGAAATATCATATAAAGACCAGCAAGAAGTTCATTCTTCAAAAGATATGTACAACAAAAAGTTTTTCTTTTCTTTGGAAAATACGACGTGTCGTTGAGTCGTCCTGCCGCATGCAATAGGTCGCGAGATGTCACCTTGAAGCGGTTGAGAGATGGGTCTTTTGTCGTCACTAAGCCCGGCATCAAAGGCTATTATCCACGGATCTAAATGGGCTTAAGTGCGACACGCACTTAAAAGGTGATTTACGTAACTACAAATACCCTGTTCAGTGCGTCTGTGTGTATGGATCTAGTACTCCCAAAAGTATAGCATTCAGTCTTTTTCTTAATTACTGAAGTGTTGTGCATTTTGGTGGGTCATTTCTGAACGATCTGTGGTTGATTTGCATGACTGACTGAACCAAATGTCTTCTTCTTAATACAGAGATAATACATATAGCCTTTCCGCTAAGACAGTGATCACGCTGTGCCTGAGCGATTTGACAGAATACTCAATGACTTTCATAGATAAACAGATATATTTTGTCACTTTCTGTGTTGTAAATTTTCAGCTGTACATATGTTGCGTCATTTGCTTAATATTCTAACTATGGAGTTGAGGGTTGCACAGATCCAATGTTGGTTGTAAAAAAAAAAGATCGAAATGGGCAATGAGTCGTTTGGTTGATAACCGTCTGCTCTCTTGGACCTCCAAAAGTTTGTCTAAGCGTGCAGTGTCAGCTACGAATTGATTGAGCAATGTAGACTGGGCAGGCCCCGCGAAGGCCTTTTAGACTGCCTGATTGACGACATGAACTTCATTCACTTGTGCCTTCAATACGAACCTTCACAGCAAGAACCCGTTTAGCCACTTCCACGGAAACAAATCATCCTTTTTTCCTCCACAATCCACCTAACAGGAGGAAGTTCCACGCTCAGAGCTTTTTTCCTAGAACAACATCGCTATGGAATAAGCTTCCACGGACTTGCTTCCCCACAGGGTACAGCCTGAAACTGTTCAAATTAAGGGTAAACAAACATCTCTCTTCACAATTCAGTAACGTAACCCAAAACGCTTGAGTGGCTCCACGAGCCTTGTTTTGCGGTGACCTCAAAGTAAATAATAAAAAAAAAATGAAACTGTACTACAATCAGAACGTCAAGATGGCACCCTATATGCTAAAATGGCTGCGGGACCAGGCAGCGGACAAGGCACAGTGGAATGGAATGTACAAGAACATTAACGAGGACACACACTGATTTGGTGTGCCGATGTCAGTTAAGATCTATAAAAACTGTACATTTGCACCTAAGACCAGTTTATATTATTAATGTACCTACGTGTGCATTACACTTTAATACTATATATGGGCGAAACTAGGGTGTGGTTCAATCCCCATCATTTCCTTTGTGTACAACAAAAGACGTAACAACATAACAATCCTCTTACTTCCTGTAGCTTGAATCGATTAGCATCATTAATGCTTAGCTGTGAAATTATCAAAGGTGTTTGTTAAATAGATTCTATAGACGTCATGCCTATAGATTCAACTGAATTCTATGATTATCTTTCCGTAATTTTCATCTAAATGATAAATCAATGGAGATCGACCAACAAATGGCCCGTATCCATTGACTGACCCAAATCAACTGCAAAACGCTGAACATCGTTCATCATTGCACTCAATATGCATATTCATCAGCAGCTGCTATGCTTAATAAAACCTGTGTATTCTTTATACAACGACGGAAAATATTATCATTATTATTATCATTAACATTCTGGAAACATGTAACGGCCGTATAAATTGTCTAGTTTTGACAAAGTTTTTAATTAATTTTTTTCATGACTTTACTTCTTCTCAATGGTGTCATGTATTGACGGAATAAATATATCACAGAACATTATTCTCAATCAATATCTATGTAAACCTCATAAAGAAAGGAGCTTCATACAAAAAGTAATATTATCCAGCTCTCCGATAATCCCCTTCATAATCCCCAAATATTGAATATTGGGCCAGATGCTCATAATACTTACTTTCATGTCATATTTGACCTTTGTATTCTAATAGATGCATGAACATCCCAACGCGCTGATCATCGGAATCTGTTCCCTTAAAGAGCAGGTAGGATTAACTAATTTAGAATCCGCTTGTATTTCTTATCAGTGGTAAAGAGCAGAAGATACTAGAATGCCGCCAATACATCTAAAAGTCTATGTACATTAGTTTTGCATCAATACGAATCTTCTCCAAGCACTGCCATTGGTAGTGCTGCCCGTTATTCGCAAAAACTTGCATATTTGTTTCGGCTGTTGTTTTGTTATTACTGTCTATGAGAAACACATCTTTATGATCCGTTAAGCAGATCTATTGTCAGATTTATCTGATTGGGACCAAAAGTGTTTGATTTCATGCCAACATAGCGCGCAAAAATATCTGACACACATATTATTAGATAGTGTTTCGGATAAAATATGCTCATCGGGCAACGACCATCATAGTCGATTTCATGAAGGCATTGGACAAAGTTAGTCTGTGTAACTCAAACTCTTCTGTCTGGGGCTGTAACTGCCCCCCCCCCCCCTCAGGAAAATCGATCAGATGTTGGGCGGACTGCTATAAGCGGTAGTTAATCGTGCTAGGACAAAATCCTCTACAACAAAAATCAAGCTCATTCGCATGTTCATCACCTGTGCATAGATGGTCCGTAGCCATCAAGTGAAGTTCGAAGTCAAAAGAGTGGGCGGAATTCTTTGATAAGGCAGAGAACGTCCTCGACATTGTAGAATTCAATCAAGACAAGCCTGTAAGACCATCAAATACACCTGTGGGGGGTCGGCTGACAGCTAATTCCGATGTAAGAAGCAATGGTTGAAACCCTGAGATAAAGTCAGTCTAATGAACAGATGTCAAAGATAACTCTTAGACTACTAGAATGGATGCACAACCGTCAAAGTTATTAGGGAAGTGTAGTTACCGTGGAGTTCCAATAAACTTGGTCGGCACAAACACCCCATAGTAACGTTGCCAGACTTCAAAACCTCTTGGAATCACGACACAACGGATGTATGTACGGCTGTATATACGGAAATATTCCACGAGGATCATTATTTCTAGAATTCTGCCTCCCAAATCAATGTTTTTTTCTATGGACAGACAGTAACCTTTGCCCATCGTTTGACTGGTCTTGTGCGTACGTAAATGGGTATAAAATACAGTTTGTCGCCCTTTTTAATTAAGTTGATAAATTTCATTAAGATAATAATGCTCTTACAGTGAATTAACAGTTAAAACCTACAACTGAACACCTGTAAATGTAAAAAGTAAAACAAAATCAAGATTCTAAACCCGTACGTATAGTGGTTCTAAATTTTCATTTCTGTGGGAACCTCACCCGTATTTATGGATAGGAGAGTGGCTGTCTTTGGAACGATATGTTATTATAGAACCCAATAATCCCCACGCAAGGTACCATTTCCCACCGCATGTGACCAATCTAACAACTCCAAGTCGAAAGTTTAAGAATCATAAAGATTAGATAATTTCACACTCCATGCCTCAGTCCCCGGCATATCTTATTCAATGACCTGCCCTTTCTATTTTATGGTGGTCTATTTCAGCTACTAGCATCACGTTATTGCTTTTACAATCCTAAAAAGCGCTAGCGGTACCAAATGTTTTATTATATCGGTTTGGCGTTCTCCTGGTTCTACAATCATGTCAGCTACAGGAAAACTATGAGTTTGTAATACTTTTGGTTCTGTACTATTATTTTCTCGTGGTAAGCCCGGACTACATGGGTGAAATAGTGCGTTTCGTATCGTGCTAGGCGGCACTTACCTCACTGTTATTACAGCATGAAACATGCGTGACCTGCATATGGCACATCATAGTTTATCAGACGCTGCTGTGACTAGACTCGACGATACAGTTTTACAATCAGCAAATGCACAAATTGGGACTGCAACTACGATTCCCTCGGCGCCTACTGTAGAAAGCTGGGGAATAGCTGGTCAATAAAGTTTTTTCCACTGTTTCAGACAAACATTATCATCTCTTTGACTTCCTCAATCGATGTACAGGGACTTTTTCTCTTACTATCGAACGCTAACAATAATTAATAAATTCGCAGTTACTCATGCATATAACTGGACAGATTTGTAGTAGCATTGATATTGCTTAAATCTACGCAGTTTCTTGTTGGGTAAATGCTATCCTGTACACCTAACTTCCTTGATGTCTAAACATCAATAGCGTATTTTGATAAATTCTTCACATATCATGATATACGTCCCGTGAAGTAATTTGTCAGCATCAAAAGCACTTCAAGCTACTCCCCATGCCGAGTTTCGGCTCTGGCTGTTTTATATGTTTTAGGATTTTGTCGGGATTTCTTTGTGCTGCTTTCTCTGCCAGTTTTGGCTGGCAGACATGAAGAAAACAGTAAAAACAAAGTCCGACCAAAACGCGTGCCGGAGAGTAAATCTAAACTGTAAGTCTCGAGGTTATACATGTGTTACATTCCTTCATTACATTCGGCACACGGACGTCTTTGAAAGACAAATCCCTCTTCTTCCATCTTATTAGAGAGCACGAAGTTGGTTGACGTCAGGATGGATGCTCAATCCCTGTACATTATAAACTTTCTCCAGACCCCAGCCTTGATGAAGCGCACAGTAGAGAATCTACTTATCACTTCACGGGAATAACAGAGCTATAGGAACCCGATAGAAACAGAGTTATAACCGTATCTTATTGGAGTTTACTTTTTATGGTTAAATATAGGCCAGTGAAGCCCGTGTGTTACACCAAATGCTTCTATTTCTATATGACGGTGTGGGCAGAAATACTGAACAGCATTTTAAATGGATTTTTTAAACCCTTGACATTATAATTGGAATATGATGCGCAATGTTAAAGTATGATTTAGAAACCAACAATACATACCAAGCGTTAAAATCGTTCTTGATCTATAACATTCGTTGAACGATCCGTCGAATCTTTGGTCGGTCAGTGGGCGAATTCTCCGGAGGAAAGGGGGCGTTATACCGTCTATACTGATATAGGTTTTTACACCTCGTCTGGCATTTGCTAACGAAAATGGTGTGCTTCCGCCTGGAAGATATTGCTACTTCCAGTAGAACTGTCTAAAGAGATAGGTCATCTCCGTTCAAATCTGAAGTTCTGAGGTGTATATATAGTTGCCTCGTTAAGATGTAGATATATATGCATCTGTACTTTCTGTATTTTCTTACGGACATCACAATTTTGTTGCGTCCTTTTAGTCATGGCGCTTGCAATTTAAATCCAAATCTGCACATATCACATTAATGAGATGGCCAGCAATCTCAGATTTATTTGATACTCAAGGATTTTATTTCTAAACACATAACAATAATGTGTCCCGATTGTTTTTCCGTTCAGTGATTATTACAAATCAATACACAAACTGTGGTAATGCTATTCGATAATGTACATAATAATCATGAAAATCGAATTTGGTAATATCACTTTCATACCGCGTTGAACAAGGTCATAGCCATAGGTCTCTCGTCCGCCCCAACCAACGTCAAATGTATGGGTGAATGGTAGCCGTTCACAATTGGTTTAGAACTGGAGTCGCAAGTTTGAATCATGGATCAATGATTCGATTGGACCTGATACCAGCCGTTATGTCTATGGATTCAGAAGTAATTGCGATTCACGACTGGTGTAGTCGTCTGCCTGCATCATCAGTTATTCCCATCGACGCTCTACTTACCCACCATTAACGACCATTTTACCGGCTTGTTTTGACTTATAGCTGTTGAAAGCTTCAGGCAAACGATGACTCATGCGTCTTATTTTTTTCTCTTCCTTTCAGCGTCCACCATGAAGTTGGAAATGATCTACCAGAGCATGGATGACATCGTCTCGTCTCCCGCCAAATGCAGCATGTGAACCGAATGAATTGACATTTACCCCGGGACCTGCCGGCGGTTGGATGTCGTTCCGTGCCAGTTGAACCAAATCCAGACCCAAAACGCCCGGAACACAGCTCATACTTCATGTCCTGCACAACTCGACTTGTCTACAATACGTCGGCGTCAGGAGTTTTTGGACCCATTCTGCCGCAGGGAATGTCCTTAATATATTTGATTGATGAAAAGACTGACCGATTTCTTCAATGTATCATAATGATTGGTTTTAATTGAAAAACAATCAATTATGAACAGGGCAAAAGGACTGTTGGATCAATATGGTTCGCTCTGACACATGTGCACGGTGAAGATTGCCAATAGATCTTTGTCTCTTACACGGATCCCACCTTTAAGGCAACATTCTGAGACTTGACCTATCACTTGCTGTGCCAGGGGAGTAGCAGACTAGTAAGACGCAGACGAGTAAAGATTTCTTGCCGCCGGAGCTCATTGAAATGAGGTCCTCTCCTCCCCGTCTCTGATGTAGTATGATAGCACCTGTAGGTTATCCTGGCCATATCAACAGAAGTGTGCGCAGATAGACTTCGGGGATCTTCTCTATTGACAAGATGGAGGGCTGAACCAATTTTTGGTGACAAACTTGAGAAATCGAGTTGGCCGCGGTCTTGATCACCTCTTCCCGTCAACGATGTTCGTGAGGAAATCCTCTATCCGGAGCACATTAAGAGATTCCGACGCCGAGATAAAAGTTTCAGGCAGAAGGATCCTCTTTGATATCAGGCAAAAGTTTGCAGCCATCGTCGATCACGATTAACCCACGACTTTGTTACGACAGCATCAAAGGAGTCAATGTCGTACGCTATCAAAGGAAGGTCGTACACTCTGTTCTGCTGAATACCCGTTTTTCAATCCGCGTGATGAAAGACTGGAATTAACAGCGGCATCATCTGGTATAGCGTATTCATCTGGGGGAGTAAATCGAGCCACAAGGGCCAAGTGACAAACGAAGTGTAAGCCGTGGAAGAGACACATCGCCTAGAGAGGAAGTACCGGGTGGCTTATGTACGACATGATAAGCGATATGCCTTGAAGGACCTTCACGGTCATTTTCTGACGATGACTTGGTTGATGTGATCCATAGGAATTTACATTTGACACTGGGGAGGGGTCCATGTCTGCCGATCTCTTTCCGTACGAGTAAATCAATAAATGTCAGGTGTAAAGATTTGCGACATGTATATGAAGATTACGTGTGTTAACTCATTACGCAGTTCGTTGTACGGTGCTGTAATCAAAGACAGTATAGATCGCTGTACATTTGCGCGTTTAATAGATTGTGTAAGATAAGTCTTCCTGGCATTAGATGTCACACGTGTTGAGGACGCCTACCATCCAGAATGTTAAGATATTAAATATTGTGCAGAAAAGCGAGTCGATTGACCTCCTCAAATTAACTTGGCTCCGGACCTGTCATTGATAGATACGCTGTCAGTTAAGGCCCAGTCGTGTCTATTCCACTTGTACATATTCCGCTCCCTACGCCCTCGATTGATGGGCATCAAAAATTGAACTTTGCCTCAGGTTGCCATTCGGAAATCCATTACGTCGAAGATGCTTTTGGCCGCCCGAAGCAAGATAGATGCGGGCGAACACACAATCTCGCAGCGGCTCCGATTGCTGCTCTATGCATTTAATTTCAACTAGCTGCAATACGAATATTACAAAGCACGTAAAACAACACTTCAGATTTCATGCTTTCTAACAGCTAGGTGATGTATATGTGAGCGGGAGTGGTATTTGCGGTGATCTATATGTACCATTCTTTATTTCTTTACAAGCGTAAGTGTTTGCTGGAATACAATTTACGAAACTGATATTAGACACATGTAAAAACCTTTGTAGCAGACAAACCTCTTATAAGGTAGCTTATCTACATGTTACGTCCACGTTTTGTTTGAGAATTTGAATATTCAAAACATGTGTGACATTCATCATTTTTCTTAAATTACAAATCCCATAGCATTACTATGATTATGATAGGATCATATTTCCAAACTGGCACCCAGCCGGACAGTTTGCGTGAACACAAATATCATTTATTGATTCGAAGAAAGACAATTATAACACACAAAACGTAAAGAATAGTTATAAGCATACTTTGTGTGTTGATGATACACCTCTACTTTTGGATCCCGAAAACAGCCCGGTCGGGCCCCGGTTTGGAAATATACATCAGTCTACACCGTGTAATCTTCATCAGGCTAGGTCTTATCTTTCACAAAGTAATGAGACGCCAAGTTTAAAGAAACCAGAATTATCAGAGTTTTCTTGTTTTTCATGACGGTATTTGCATCACTGAATTCGGTTCAGTGTGAGCATTCACCTTCAGTTCGGCATTGAACTCGGGGGCAACAAATAGCATGCATTAGTACAACATCACACAGAAAATGGATGCCGAGTCTTCCATCTTCCTTCACCCCTCCGTGGGTAGATCACATTTGGAACCGCCTGCGTTGTGACATGGGCATTTATAACAATGCTAACAACATTTCAGAACATGGGTTGTGACACCAGATACGTTATTCAATTCGCAATATTACAAGACTGATCTCTACAACAGATCTTGGGAAGGGACTTGGCCATAAGGGCAGAACAGAATCCTTAACTAAGAACTGAGTCCCACTGGTGACAGACTTGTGAAAAAGAACACTGGTACGTTTGTATTGTCTGTGTATTTCCCTTACCTAATAGTTTATTCCTGATGTTGCCGCGTGAGTCATTGTCGTTGCTCACGAGTAACCGCTATGTGGCATCAGATGAAACCGCGAAGTCAAAGTATATGGATCATGATGAGGAGAGAGACAATTTTTATGACCGTGCCCGATGTCAGGAAGGCCTCAGAGTACGCCTCTTTGACGAGAAAGGGTAACAATGATCTCATGTATTGCTATGCGGCATCATATGGAACCAGTGAAGTCATAGTGTATGCATCCTGAAGAGTAAGTCAATTGTTATGAATATGTCCCGTGTCAGGAGGACCTCATAGTACGCTTTCTCGACAAGACAAGGGTGAACTATGATCTCACGTCTTCTGCTCAAAATAGAATCATACTGACAGCTAGGGTGTAAATTGTAGGCTCTGATTTGCATGGAGATGCCAGAGGGCAGGCAATCTTGAGTGGTGCATCTGCCTGAGGGGCTTTCATGTTGAGAGATTGAGTTGGGAGAAAAGGAGGTGCCTTGAAGAAACATATCTGACGGCAAGGGGATAGTTGTAATCACTTTTATGTTCCCTGTCAAGGTTAAATCGATAATTTATGCACCAAGAACTACTTATTTTGCTGCCTTGTATGTCCTAGTGGAAGAGCTCTTTTGAATGCAAAGTGTTCCATGGTCCCAAAGGAAGGTAAGAGGTATCTATATTCAAAACGTACTATGATATACAGTCGTGTCTTCGATCTGTAGTTCCCATGCATACCTTGCGACAGAAAAAAAAGATATTGTATGCTACGAAAAAAATCAAATGCAACGTTGTTATTGTTGTCATCGTTCTCATTGAAATGTAAAATGAATCGGCTCATTTTTCAGTTAAAACTACGTAATTTTTCAAGAAAACTCATCTTTTAACCATAGCCAAAAAGTGGCAACTTATTTTTTTACCCATGGGCTGTGCACTACATGGCAGGTAACAAACGTTCATTAGAAACTATGAAGAATTCTAGTTGCAACTGTAAAACAACAACTCCTGTATATGCGTGATAACACATTGCAACAGAGACACCATACTAATCATGGATTAAAAGGTAGTGCCTTGCTATTGTTGATAGCTAAATCCCGTTGCTGGAAATTTATATCCTACGGTCCCCGATTTGTATACACCATTGACCTACCATATGGATTATAGGTCAAGGATTTCTGCAGTTTCAAAGCAATAATGTTGCTGTCAATTTAGTACCCTGTAGCTGGCAGGTGGGCTAGAAGCCGCTGTGATGAGGTTGTTGACCCAAATGATAGCTAAAGGATAATTTTTGAATGAATATCGCTCCAAAGTATTACATGTATTTCAAAGCCAGGCACTTAAGGTGGAAGCTCACTGCACTTGGGGCACCAGTGCGGCACTGCGGGGTTCGAATGATTACTCAACAAATTTCAGAGATAAAGAACGAATTTTCTTACATTTTGTTTGTTGGCTTTTAATTCATACATTTACGTATTACGCAATATCTAAATTATTATAAAATGGCGTAAATAACATAACAGTGCCGCAGTGAACGAACCCCGCAGTGCCGCACCGGTGTCCCAAGTGCAGTGAGATATCAACTTTAAGCACCCTTTACACGACAGGCTGCGACTGATCAGTGACCAAAGAGTTGACAAATCTCTGAACGCATTTCACGTTTTGTATGTGTTGTTGTATTTTAGATCATACTCAAATCATACATGACACGTCATATTCCAATTATAAAATCTAGGGTAACATTTTGGTCGCTGTACAGTCTCTCAACGATCGCATTCCAGTGGAAAGGTATCCTTAGCTACTTGTTCAACTTACAAATTCGGACCAGGTCTTAAAGTAACACAATAGTGACAGAAGACGGACAAAGTTATTTATGCTTGTATTTAGATTCAGACCATTACAGCAGTTATTCATGACTTTACCACAAGCCTCATTACGTCTGGAACTAATAAGATGTTTGCAGTCGTGTACTTCAGAACATGTGGCAATTTTTCAAAGCTTATATAAACTCCTCGTTGATGAATTACTTTCGACTATGTTAATCCATCTGTCATGCATGGGGATAACGAAGGCTTACCTCATTACTCCGTACCCATTGCCGGTATAGTGAGTGACAGATGTGAGGGTTATACAAACCGTTATCATTTATTCCATAACTTCCCTTGGGTCCCATTAACTTTTCCTCCATCATGCAACAATTACCGGGGCTTGGGTTTGTACTAATAACGAAACATGTTCCGCATTGAAAGGTTTAATTTTGTCTTTGATGCTACATGACGGAGAGCTCTTTCCGTCTTCATAAATTTTGTAATTACCGAGCTCCTGCTTGGCTGAAGTTCCCAGAAACTTCGGTTCCAGACGTCGCAGGTATTCTTTTTAATTTCTTCTCTCTGATTTGTTTGGTCACGGCTTCTTCACCATGTACCAAGTTAACTATGAACTCCAAATATGTGGCAAAAAAAAATGATTGACGTGCATCAGATTGAAAACACAGTACTATATGTGGAACATGCGATCTGTGCGCAAGTTTGTTTTGAGCTTGAAATGCGTTTGGTATGTCGATGCTACACATATTCAGATAACAAAAGCGCGTTGTGCCGAATGACCCCATTCTTTCAACATAATGACCATTCTTTCAACATAATCAGGGTTACCAGGATGATCAAGCTTACACACAAAGTACATCCGAAAGGAGGGGGCTTAAAGGATTCTCTTTTATTTCTAGAATCAAAAGGAAAAATTCATGAAGCATACCATCAGGCTCACATCAACCGTGTCCAGATGAGTCGGATGAACTCCTGGTACCCAGTACAGATTGCTACGCTGTTGGCCATATCAGATGAGGTCAGGCTATTTCAATATTTCCTGCGCGTCTGATATATTTTGCACGGGATAACATGTCTATATGGAGAATATGTCACGCTCTTAAGATCTTCCCTCATTTGCATTCAGCGAGACAATTAAGATGTTACACAGGCGGAGGCGGTAATTCCTTCTGATCTTCGTTCCTTGCTGAGGTTCTTAACGAAATCCCTCGCAGCGGTTTCAAACGAGAGGGAACTGTCATGGATATCGTATTTAATGAGAAAGGCTTAGACGCGTTCACCTATGGCATTTTATGGTGCTGCGTTGTTAGTCTGGTCCCAAGTTGCCTGGGATTTTTTTCCTTATGTCTATCAGGTCTGGAAGAAAGAGTTCGAGTATGAAGTTATATTGGCAGAAGGTGATCATAAGAAGTTTCTCGTCGCACACTCGATGGAAGTTTAACTTCTTTAATGGAAGTTAAGATGGTATCTCGATGCACTTGGGGCACCGGTGAGACAATGCGGGGTTCGAAAGATGCTCAACGAATTTCAGAGATAAAGAACGTTTTGTGCATTTTGTTCTTCATACTTTACATATTATGCAATATCTAAATTATAAAAAAAAATCGGAGAAAATAACACAACAGTACCACAGTGAACGAACCCCGCAGTGCCGCACTGGTGCGTAAGTGTAGTGAGATACCACCTTAAGCATTTTGGATGCAGTTTTGTAAATGTTACAAGCCGCTAATTCGACAATGTATAGGTATTTTGTCCATTCTGTCAAAATAACATCTTGAAGACGAATCGTCACTTTATTTTAGATTGTTCATGACTATGATAAATGAACAAAACTGTCTACCTTTCTGTCTATTTCTTCAAAAGAGTTCACGCTATAAATAAATTCAATTAAATTCACATCAAAGAATATTCAGACCTTTGAAATACAAGTGTGGACGACACATCTAACCAAACATGTTGATTTATTTATACTTGTGCGTAGATTAATTGGTTTATTAATGTACCTACTTGTTTGTTTGTTAGTGTGTATAGATGAAGCAGATCCTAAAATATCCAGATCTTTAGTTTTACCTGACTATTTAGCCGCGTTATGTATGTATGTATACTAAAGAACGGTTGCTCTGGGATCATTATCTCAACTACCTCTGTAATAGGTTGACCGCCATGACCTTATTACCTGAAGAAAACACCTTCCCCAAAACCCTCCGCCTGCCGGGAGGTGAAACAAATGAACAACAAGAGAATTTATTCATGAAAAGATCAGTTGAAGCCTGAATTAACTGATCACGTTTCCGTCCCTTTACACCCTGTATTTGTCTTTTCTCCTCTTTATTGCCGGTTCTACCCTTGGCTGCTATTACGGGCGCCGCTGATTCCACGGCCCACGCCGGGGAGTGGCGGATAACACCTCCGTGGGAAAGTAATATGTACTACAATTCAACTGCAACCTTTAGACGAACCGGTTGCCGGTATTAAAACGCACCAGAATGAAAAATTACACATGATTACAGTGGGATGCGCAAGGCCAGGGAGGTTCTTCGGAGATGCACACGTAGAGCGTAGGCAGTGGGACACCTCAGGTCTAGTACAAAATGATGAAAAAAGGATCTCTGAAGAGCCAACGGACGGTGTAATCTTCCTTTTACAGCGATGGAAGGAACTTAGTGAAAAACATTCACACCGAATTCGTTTCGGCACATTTGTAGCATCTTCAGACTATGCTTGAGTTATGTCAATAATCGTGATCCTCTGCAGAGTTTATCACTTAACTGCTTCATTTTTCAACGACCTGTCTTATTTTTGCATCTTTTACCTTTTTTGTTGAGAAATACAACACATTCCTGTATTGAATACACAAGCCACCGTGGATATAGAAATACATGTTTTTATGTATGTGTGTTCTCGAAAGGGTATCCATACATAACCTCTTTGTTCTGTCTAAACGACGCTGTATATCCAATCCATTTATTTACCAAAACGTTGGACGATTTGACTACCAGGCAGAAAAAGAAGTCAAATCCTTAAAATATCATAAGTTGAAATATAATCTAGAATATGTCATTTCGCTTCTAATTCATTTCAATTTCTATATACGTTTTCCACTGTTTTTGCTTGTTTACCACTGTCCTTTTGGCATGACTTTCAAATGAAATTATTACCATTGTTACCTTTATCATTGTCGTCAAATAAACATTGCTAAAATACCTGATGACCTATCTGATCGATGTAAAGTTACATAGATGCACACAGTTTAGGATGAAAACGCTTTCAGAGAATTATAACAAAGAGATGACGGAGTTAGATCCATCACCTGCACACATGATGCATCGGTGGATGATACTAGACCTTCTGTCTGTGTTATCCATCACCCAAGGGTTCAAATTCATCACTGAGGATACGAAGTCTGTCTTATAATTCCCGGAAATAAGAAGAAACACATCCTAGGGTTTGTTAAGGTGACTCGTGGTCAGTTCAACCAGCCCCCCTGCCGATCCTATCAGGAGTAAATGGCCCATGTTCGCCCATTTCCGCGGGTCTGAGTTGTAGAAAGGTGAGTGTGTATTTTATCAGCAGGGGTCTTGCGGGGAGAGATAGGATTTCTTCCAGCGGCCACGAGGTCAGTGTCTTAATGGGAAGAACAAATATTCCGGAGGCGAAATCTTTATTAAGATGCCCGGATGAAGGGTTGAGGGTGATATCTGAGGAAGCTGATCAAAATCACGTCCTTGCTGTATTCAGCCAACGTGTACTGCATTGATGTGTTTTCAAGCTGGGGATACGGTTATACATCCTTTCTACTCTCCAAGCGGAGGGTAGGCTCCGGCTGTTTTTTAACGTTATTTTTAGTCGTTTTTATCGGGCTTTCAATTTTTTATTTTATCTTGCTGTCTCAAAACCTAACCTCAGTACCTACTTTCCACTAGGACGGCGCTCTCGCCGCGCTTTCTCTGCGTCCTAGAATTTGACACATTCCTCAACGAATAGAAAAAAACAATGTTTCTACATATTCTGTGTATTGTAGTCTTCTCAGTCACACTTTAACGTTTTGTATGATACGCTCTTACACCCAGTTCGAAAGCAAGGGTTACACATATCCTAGTTAAGGTGGGGTCACACCTGCGTATATATTTAAGTCCGTTTGAGGTGCGTATGAAGGTCTTATAGTCTCTACCAGGCTCCACAGGTCGCGGGAAAAATAGTACAAATTGAACAAATATTGATTCATAACATGCCAGTTGAGTTAGCTGACCGAGAAGTATGGTTAGCGACCCAGCTAACTCGTCTGACATGTTACCTGTTTACGTTGGTCCAATTTCTATTATTTTTCCAACGACCTACGGGGCCTGGTGGAGGTAAATACTACCGTGCGCGCCTCATACGGACTTAAATGTATACGCAGGTGTGACCCCACCTTTAGGTCGCAGTGTGAGCGCATCGCGACCGACGTCTAGTGGAAAGGGGGCCTTACGTATCCTCGTCAACATGCCACAACCATACCACTTCAAACAGTCTTGTCAATCGAAACTTTTATCACCAATCTGTTCTTTATGCCGCTTTTGAATGTCTTTGATCTCAGAAGACGAGTAAATTTTGAATCAAACGACTAGATGTTTCTCGCGACACGATTGTAGTGACAGGATACTTGACAAAATGATGAAATGTGCGCAATGTAACCTATGCAATATGACACATAAAATCTGAAAGCACATTATGGCCATCGTTGCGAGCCCGTGCGTTATCTCTCCCGACATCGTCTTATCTTTTCCATATGATATCATGTTTGCAGTACAAAGAAATCATTATAGTGTAAAGCTCAGGAAATTAAAATATGCTAAGATATACATGAGCGTAGAAACCAGACACTAGACTGGAAGGTTAAAGAACGCATATGAAATCGAAAATGATACACATACCATTTCTTCAGGGCGGGCCTCCTTGAATCGAAAGCCCATAACTTAGTGCATAAGTTGTAAATTACTGACTTTGTCTTTTCTCTGAACCCATTAAGCGATATATCTGCTGCAGGAAAAGATTACGATCGAGATTTGGGGACCGTGCTTGAGTGCACTTCACACCAAGACGTCATGTCATAAATATGAGCACTTAATTTTTTTTTTTCATATTCGAACCCGAGAAGGTGTAGTTGTCATACCCAGAGTTCCCGGCGCCAGAGGGTCTCACGTACGCGGCACTTCAGGGCGGGAGAAGGTTCCCTCTGCGCCGCGTGGTTGTCGTGGTTTCCATTGGCTCAGACCAACCCAAGACCACTTGGTTTGAGTACGTGCGGCTAGCTGGACCCATCCCCTGTCTGATGCATGTACGGTTTATACGTGATACATCTCTGTCACAACTAACCACGCAAACGCAGCCCTGCCCCAAGACGGTCCTATTCCTCCGGACAGCCAAACCCAATTAAGATAGATCTGCGCGATCAATGGACTTCGCGCACACTTCGCCATCCTGATACCTACAGAAGGGGCCTGTCGTATTCCGGGCCGCGTTTGTGTTGACTATTCAAAACGCCAGTCAGCGATTTCTTCTCTCTCTCTCTCTCTCTCTTCTAGCCTATCTGCATCGCAGGTTCATTTCACGCGGGATTATTTTTCTGTCAGCTCCATCGAGCGCGCGGACCCGCCCTAGGCGTCGTCAGCCCATCTGATTGAAGCGATCAGAGGTTTTTTAACGCCCTTTCTTTATTATGAAGTCCAGAGGAAAGGGAGCGTGTCAGTGAGTGTGTGATGATGAAGCGGAAGCGTCGCTGATGAAACCCCTCTTTCGCTACCGATATCGACTAGTCCGGCCGTACGCAGGGAACACTACGCAATCTGCCCGTCTACAAACCCTTATAGTAGCCCTGTGAGCAGCTGCCACTACCAGTGAGGCACCCGCTCCACGATGATACAGCCGTCTTGGCTCGCCTTCTACATCCTGGCTTTCCGGGCATTAAAAGGTAAGACCCACCTTTGCTAGCTGCTTTTCTTTTTACACGTCGTCACGTCAACTGTACAAACGATCACGGCTCAGCATTGTTGTCTGATGAACCGATCGTACAGAAGAGCCGATCGTACAGGCGGCACATACAAATGGCATATTCTATATCCCCTCTTGAGTTCTAAAATCTCGGTACTCTACTTTAGCTAATCCATATCCCTGTATGTGCTTTTACTTAATCCCACGCATACATCACTAGTATTTAATTGCTGACAACTGGGTAGGAATCATGTCGTTTCCGGGTTATTCGAAGCGAGACCCAATATTTCTTCTCTTAGTTATATTGACGCGTTTATAAGAGTATCTCGCGCGTCGATGCACTCCAGTCCCGAGACGAAGAGATTTCGATTAGTTTACCGAGCAGGCACAGCCAGGCAGGAAGCTTTATAGGGTCCTACATCAGATTCGATGAGTGTCGAAAGAACCCTAGGGGCAGCAGCAAGGTGCTGATTTATTTACCAGGAATTCCATAACTTAAGTACACTATTCATACTAACCCGCGGAGGCCGTACCCAGACTCTACAGCTATTTATCACAAGGAGAAATCCTTGCTACGGACAAATACACACACGCACGGTGCCTGGCTTTGCCGTGAAGGACTTGATTTCTCGTCAAAGACACACTCTAAGAGGCATATTCATGGGGATGTCGAAGATAACAGCATGTCATTCCAAAGATACTCTTGAAGTTAACGGCACGTTGTCACAGACTGTCGAATCATCATCACTGCTGGAAGTTGGGAAGATGAAGGTCAAAGCTCAAGGTCGAGCGAGTTGGTGTGGGATCTTGGTACAGCAACAGAACAGTTGTTTCGTACCTTTTGTTTTGAACATGATATGGAATAGATTTTTTTGGGTGGCAGATATGATCCCAGCGAATACCGGGACTAATTAAAGTTGCATCTACCATCACACGACAAAAATAGGTATAGGGGAGCTTCCATTACACCACTCGTTTGATTCTTTGTACGAAATATTAGTAAAATCTTTAAAAAGAAATACAATCTAAGCAAA
>NC_049992.1:14613909-14679193 GCF_000003815.2 Branchiostoma floridae | reverse complement strand
GTATCTCAATGACACAAATAGCTTTATATTCGACTTACAATTCATAACCTACTGCATCGGGAGAAATTCAAATCTGAAAGCAAGAGAGAGCAAAAGAGACTTCAATGATGAGAATTGGATTTTTTTATGTGTGGTCTGATTTACAATGTTCTGTCTCTGTCCCCTTACTCCTTCTATACTTTACATTCAGTATCGATTTTTTTTCTGCGATCTTTCCAAAGTTTAACCAGATGCTGATCGAAATTGTATGTTGATAGCTTTCATCAAGTCAGGACATCTGGGCATTAGGCCGAACGTTTCCACGATCAGCTGTCTACCTGGGCATAATGCCTTCAGATTTCTGTCGGATCACAGCGAGGATTTGTGGAGGCTTTACCGGCTCATCAAGCGTAGGGGCGGCGGGGTGCTTTGCATGGCGGACGGCATGCCTAACGCTTTGTTATTCTCTGTATTCATTCTTGCAGGTTCAGGAGCGCAAGGGAACGGCGGGACACCGAGAACAGTCACCGCCGTGGTCGGGGAATCGGTGACCTTACCCGCCGCCTTTTCTACCCGAGAAAACATACTGTCCGTCACGTGGAGCAAAGTGAACACTGATCAGTCAACAGTGCAACAAAGAGAACCCGTATTTGTCTTTTCAAATGGGAACTCGAAGTCGCACGGAGCGTACAAAGACAGAGTGCTTCTCTCGGGGAAGGTATCATTACGCATTGCGAACATAAGAGTCCAGGATGACGGCATGTACGTGTTGAATGTCATGACAGAAGACCTGGAGACGGGAGAGGAGTATGTCCGCTTGATCGTGATGGGTGAGGCTTTCTGTTCAGGTTTTACATTAAAATCCATTACAGAAGCTCATGTGATACATGTACGTCCAATTCCAAGGGCAAAAGTGCATTCTAGGGGTGAGAAACGCTTGATAAACTACATAGCAGGCCGCCGTAGACTGAAGAAACACCCTCAAATACTCCTACGACTATTGACCCACGGCTATGAAAATAGGTGGGATTTATTTCTCAATAAAGCCAAATCGCCACCGTTTGGCATTAACCCTTTGCAACAAGAAGCATCAATAATGTATGCTCAGTGCTCCCGTGGCAATATGCTTCTTGTCCGAGCTTTGAACTGACGACTTGCTCCGTACAGGTAATCAGGTTTGAATCTCAGCGTTTTTGTCACGGCAGGTCGAGGTCGGCATCAGAATTAAATCAAATCGACAATTCCTCGTAACCTACATCCATGTAGGCACAGAATGGCAGGGAGTGGTGCATGGGCCCGGGTTTTCAATAAAAAGACAACTATGAAAGATTTAGTGGCAGAAATTCTCTTCCAGGATGTAATGAAGTTGATGTTAAAAATACGTCTGAGACATTCCTATTAACATTAGGTTAATAGATACAAACAAAACAAATTCCAAGTTCAGCATTCGCTTCCATAACTTGTCGAATTCAATTTAAATCTTGGTAGCCATTTAGGATTAAAAACACCCTTGCTATCTATAACAGGGCCCTCGACCGCTTTTCTCGTCTATAACCATAATTTCTGTTCGACGGCATTTGCTCTCAAAGCTATCAGATCTCGGTCTCGATGCCAACATAAAATGGTGCCTGTTCGATGATAGTTCCTGTAGGCTGTATAATCGGCAAATGCAACTTCAATCTGACACCGTTATTGCATGAAGATACTTGTATTGCACTTGTGGACGAACTTAATGGCGGTATTGCCTACGCAATAAGTCACAAAGCTTGTTCGTGGTCAAAGACGCAGGTAATAACGGTAAACCTATCTGTATAAGCTCCCCCATAAGAAATGGTAGGAAAATTGGATCGTAGGCGAAGCGTTAGCCAATATGTCCCAGCGCAGGGAAAGGGCAGCTGGAAAACTACCCTCCTCCAGCAAAATGGTCATCCTTTAGGGTTCTAAATGTCCGGTAGTCTGTTAATCTGGGTGTCCAGATGGAGCTCTTCGTGTGCAGGTACGGACGTCATGGGCCATTTACCGAGGGTAGAGAGTTCAGCAGTGACAGAGCAGGATAGGAACCCACACCATCCAACATGACCTTGTAAATGAGGTACCCTCTACAGGATTTTCCGTCCGCCGGACGAATGTGGACAATGATAGATGAGTGGGATTAACTCGTACGGAAGGCCCGTGTCACCAAACGTATTCATTTCCCCCTCTTGTCAATACATGTGATAATGCCATGGTTAACTAAGCGGATTCGGAGTGGAACGTCCTTGTGGGTGTAAAAACGGTGTGAAGCATCCATAAATTAAACCAACCTGGTGTAACTCTATACATAGACCAGAAATATGTACATGCTCTCCAAGCAGAGGTTCGGCTCTGGCTGTTTTTGACGTGTTTTCAGGTGGAGCCGAACCTTTACTTGGGGAGTAAGAAATATGCACAAAGGACGAAATGTTCACATACGTAATTGTATTATCTAAATTTGTTTACATACATGTAAGAAGAGAGAGGAAGCGCTTTATATGACAGCTACATAGATAAAACATAGCGTAATATTCTTATCACTCTAGTTATCAAACGTAATGCATTTAGCCCCCGTGGGGCATGGTAATGCAAACGAAATCATTGTCATATTTTCATCAATTCATTTAAACTTCATTGACGCTCTGGATAATATGAAAGACCTTGAATCAAATAAATAACGTTAACATCATCCAATTAAATATGTCAAGTAGAGCAAGTATTGCTCCCAACTCTACCCTGTGTTACCCTAGGTACCTTGGTTTACTTTTGGTATAAGACAATTAATGTTATGTTATTCTAACTCAAGCGACATAACCGGGAGACAGGGAAACTATGTCGACCCTACCCCTACAGTTTGCAACTAATTCATATACGTAACAGGTACTTACAGAATCTGATGATAAAGACTGAAAATAACAAATTTGGTCGCGAAGGATTGTAGATGTGTGGATATATTTCTATATTATACAGTATAGGGCATGGTGGTAAATTATTGCAGATGTATAAATATGTCTGCATATACAGTAAATGGTATGGTCGTGAGTGATTGCAGATGTGTTGCTATATTTGTATAGACAGTAAATGGCATATGGGTGAATTATTACAGATGTAAAGATATGTTTGTATATACAGTAAATGGTATGGTCGTGAGTTATTGTAGATGTGTTGATACATTTGTATATCTGTATATAGTGCCCGAGGTGATGCCCCATATCAAGCAAAACTAGGTCAACTCGGCTCATAAATATATCATAACATGTCAGTCATATCACTTAGTCATTAACAGCTTCAGGCCTGCAGGCTTTACATTTTGAAAGGTGATAAAGCTAAACACTACATTCGTATTTTTCAGTGCCTCCAGTGGTGAAGGTCGGACCGTCCAGCCCAGTGGTTAGCAGCTGGGGGAAGTCAGTGACATTCAAGTGCACAATAAGCGAGGCCCGGCCCAATATCTCCGCCTTACATTGGGAAAAAGACGGCATTCCCGTCCAGAGCATCGGCGTGAGCTCCAAGTACTCCGGAGGAACCCTCTCGTCGCCATCTTTAACCGTACGTCACGTGACCAGAGCAGACACGGGCAGTTACACATGCGTGGTAAATCACGTGGTCAGACCAGTCACGTCCAGTGTACAGCTAAAAGTCCTATGTAAGTACTACAAAACTTTTCCTATCGCTTCCAAGTCGTAAAGAGGCCTATCTTCTACATTGCCAGGCTGTCAGTCGTAATCACATTACTACAGCAGTGTCTTTACGCGCGCTGGAGAAACATCGGTTCCGACGGCGCATCAATAATATACAAACTGCAGAACGGTTCCTGTTGTATTATTTACGTCCACCATTGACGATGATGTCAATCATTTGTCTCGCTGGCTCAAGTACACCCAGAGGAGGTGTTGAAGGCAGCGCCTGGATCTAATGGATCCATAAAAATTCATTTCTGATACCTTCCTGCCATGTATGGTGTTACCTGGTTCCAAAACAGATGGGTCTAGCCATTATTTCTGAACAAGATAAACGTAGAAGCTTAGCCGTTACTCGCCACTGCCTCAGCTATATACTTCCCGTACTTTCCCATACATATCCAAGTTATGCAATACAGAAAAGTAGCAGCAAATCAAGGGATACCCCTGTGGCTAAACCAGTAGCAGCCTCACATTTGAGCTCCTGGTTCAAATTAGCTGGCAACTGTTCCCATTCCAAGTCCCAGCGTAAGGCCATTTCGTTTGGAGCTAAACCTGTCTCTTGGAAGGGGGTGAAACGGAGGTCCAATGTTCGAGAAGGTGCCTGAAGCACGTTAAAAAAGGAAGGGCTAGCAAACTACTAAGTTCTACAAGATTCTTAATACCAACGAAAGGAGCAAAACACCCTAAAGCGTGGAAACCATTGTGGCGAACACACTTAGCGCAGAGTATGAAGAGATCAGCGTTAATTAGATTATGATGTCCTAACTGTTTGACCCCTTATCTGCCGGTATTTCCGCTCATGACGAATCTTCCAATATCTCCGCGCCGACCACTTCGTTAGGTATGCAAATAAAGAGCATATGTCAAGTTGATTCTAGGAAATCGATTGGACACGCACGGTGGTGACATTGCCGCAAAGTATTGTCCTTTGTCTTCCCTGCAATTTGCATATTTTCTCCGATATATTTTGCGTCCATACCTATGTGGTCATGGCTATGAATGCCAATCTTCTTGTAGGATACTCTACTACTTTAAAAGCAATATTTATATTCATGCCAAAAGATTTTGGCTGTAAAATAAAATATACCGGTAGAGTTTTTCCATCAATCGCTGATGCAATAGTAAAGTTTGGCTGCATCAATGACTAAGTGTCCATACAGTTATAGTAGTATTCGTTACATGTACATTTCAATCAGTATGTATGAATAGACCAAAGATGCCATTATATGCAACGTAAATATAAATCAACGCAATCAACTGAATCAAAGCCGCATTACGATAATGCGTATCTAAACGATTCCCATTAAATTTGATTGCAACAAGGTTAATGAGTTGAAAACGTCCACAGACATAAAGGTAAATTAGAGATATCTATAGTTTTATGGCGCCGTTCATCAGCGTTTGATCGTGTGGGTAGCAGAGCTAAAACACACAAATTTCAGTACCGTATTATTATGTACAAATGTATGCGAAAATACCGTTACTTTCCTACAATAAGACACCTAGCTCAGCACGAAAAACAAGTACCGTAATTCCACTGCTATCACATGCACAGTTCTGCACCAAATATGGATTTCGCTGTTTTACGCTACAGCAAATACGTAAAGGCAAATGAAAGATATTGTTACTGTCTTGCTACATCATTACACATTGTCGTTGCTTTGCTGGTACATGTGTAACAAACACAGTAACATAGGGAGATGTCGTAATTTAACCATTACAACACATATAGTGCAAATGAAAGATACCGTAACTCATCGGCAATAGCATAAACAGTTCAGCATTATGTAGAAATACCATAGCTTTATTGCTAAACCTACAACATATAGAGATTTTAGTTCATACCAAGGAAAGATGCCATTGTTTTACAACTACAGTACATACAGTTCAGAACTAAGGAGAGATGGTATTGTTTTACAACTACGGTACATACAGTTCAGCACTAAGGAGAGATGCCATTTTTTACAACTACAGTACATACAGTTTAGCACTAAGGAGAGATGCCATAGTTTTACAACTACGGTACATACAGTTTAGCACTAAGGAGAGATGCTATTGTTTTACAGCTACAGTACATACAGTTCAGCTCTAAGGAGAGATGCTATTATTTTACAACTACAGTATATACAGTTCAGCACTTAGGAGAGTTTCCATTGCTTTATAGCTACAGCACATACAGTACAACAGTAAGGAGAGATGCCATTGTTTTACAGCTACAGTACAAACGGTTCAGCACTAAGGAGAGATGTCATTGTTTTACAGCTACAGTACATACAGTTCAGCACTAAGGAGAGATGCCATTGTTTTACAACTACAGTACGTACAGTTCAGCACTAAGGAGAGATGCCATAGTTTTACAACTACAGTACATACAGTTTAGAACTAAGGAGAGATGCTATTGTTTTACAGCTACAGTACATACAGTTCAGAACTAAGGAGAGATGCCATAGTTTTACAACTACAGTGCATACAGTTTAGCACTAAGGAGAGATGCCATAGTTTTACAACTACAGTGCATACAGTTTAGCACTAAGGAGAGATGCTATTGTTTTACAGCTACAGTACATACAGTTTGGCACTAAGGAGAGAAGCCATTTTTTACAACTACAGTACATACAGTTCAGCACTAAGGAGAGATGCAATTGTTTTACAACTACAGTACATACAGTTCAGCTCTAAGGAGAGATGCCATTGTTTTACAGCTACAGTACATACAGTTCATCACTTAGGAGAGTTTCCATTGCTTTATAGCTACAGCACATACAGATCAACAGTAAGGACAGGTGACATTGGTTTACAGCTGCAGCACATACAGTTCAACACTAAGGAGAGAAGCCATTGTTTTACAACTACAGTACATACAGTTCAGATCTAAGGAGAGATGTCATTGTTTTACAACTACGGTACATACAGTTCAGCACTAAGGAGAGATGCTATTGCTTTATAGCTATAATACATAGAGCCCAACAGTAAGGACAGGTGACATTGCTTTACAGTTACAGCACAACTCGCTACTAAAATAGCTGGCGTCTATAAGTCCTTCTACATAAATCCAGAGACGAATATCTTCCCTCCCAATATGTAAACACCGGCCCGTTCAGCTCAGACAGGCCAGCGCGAGAGATATCCCCTCAGATGACCATCATTACACGGATCACGTCGTTCACGCAATAAAGCCTTAATGGCGATAATGTTGTATGCATTACCGACTTTGTGATCACATCATCCCACTTTTGGGGATGTCCCCGCATCAATCTTGATCGGGAGCAAACATTAAGGCACTGCAGGTCCCCAGAGCGCGACCACTCACACACACCCTGGGTAACACCAGGAACCAAGGGTATTTCTTGTGATGTCGTGATAAGTGTAATTGCTCCATTCATCGAGACCAGGTGGCGATGGTTTATGATAAGGCCAGGAAGTTGCCTGTATTGATTACGCCTAATCCCGACATGGCATTACAGGTAGTTCTACCTCAGTCGTCAGGACTGTAGCCTGCCGCCAGTAAAACGTCATGTTAGGGCAATTACAAGCTCTGTCCGCCCGGCTGAACGTGGCAAGATAATAACAAGTCAAGCCGGGTAGGGCTTGAGTAGGAGTTGGAGGTGCACAGAATGTGATTTCGGTAGCTCACTGCAACTCAGTGGGCGCTATCTGCTTCACTTGAATTACGTTTTGCCAAATGTCGAATCAGTCAGGAAGAAGACAAGCAGCTGGCCTGACATCTGCATGAGTAAATGTAGACTTCACAGCCATGCTCTTTTTTACCACAAGCCATCGCCCAAACGTCAAGAAGTTTGATGGATGAGGCTTTCATGAATTTCCTGTCTCCTCTATGACAAGACTATTAGTAGACGTTCGCACTGTTTGGCAGTATGGGATTATCTTGTCAGCTCTTTAAACAGATGCTCGCCGTCTATACTTGCACTTGTAACAAATAGGTTCCAAAAATACATTTCTCTCTATAAACCAATACTGGAATGACTGAGGACTTACCCCAATTTTTTAGGCTAAACTCTATCAGCCATGTTTACGAAATGTACCGGTATAATGCTTTTTCTGGTGCGTGACGTCAGAGACACGTGACTGCAGCATCGTGTCGTAAGTGCCAGATAACCTATGTCGCCCCCCGTCTCGGTTCACTCCTCTTGCAAAGAAATCTGGCTCAAAGGTTACCCATCACTTACGAACGTAGTCATTCCAGTGTTGATTTTGCATAATTATCGCATATAAGCATAGAATAATCCTTATTACTTTCATGCTAATTGTCCTCTTTGTTTTCAGATCCAGCATCTATAATAAGCATATCAGACGCAATCGCCGTGACTGTTTCCGACCGGGTGACTCTACAATGTGTAGCAGACGGCAACCCTCCCCCCAACATCACATGGACCAAAAATGGAGTCTTACTGCCCTCCGTAGCCCACACGTTATCTAATGACGTCCGCGCCTCATCCGTGACGCTCAAAAGGGTGAGGATGAACAACACCGGCGCTTACGTCTGTGCGGCAAGTAACGGCGTGGGGAAGGCCGACTCTAAAGCTGTGCAACTCAGCGTCACACGTAAGTCATTAAAGATAACCATCACAATCATTTCTATACCGTGAAGTACACTCAAGAACACTAAGATCGCAAAACACTCCAGTGCCAATACCTGTTAGTGTCTGAATGAGATCACAGAGACGCTTTCTGAAAGTGCTTGTCAACTTGTTCGCTGGGCTACGTGCCAGGCTGCGACCCAGAATGCAAGAAGAAACATGCTAACAACGCAATAAATAGATGCCAGGGGCCCCTCATGGACACGGTTATGGTTACAACAGGCATGAAAGTAGCACAAGAACGCAGTCATTTTGAACCATTATTTCAAACAGCCGTCTCCTGGGCTGACAACTCAACCTTTCTTCGTGACCTAATATCTGTTCGTAAATCATACAATATCGATAATCGTTGACAGAGAGGGAGGAAGAGTGACCATTTATGCGCCACTAGATCGATTCGATGGAAAAACGTGCAAAATATTATTGCAATTTTCACGTACAAATTCCCTGAGTGGTGCCTGGCGACATGCTGGGTGATTTGGGCGGCCCCGGTGTAGGAGTCACCCCGCTGACACCTGTTACTAGTGCTGGGGAGGGCCACCCCAGCACGACACATTAACGGTGCCAAGCAGCTCATTACGGGCCTCACGCAATATAAGGGGGTCAATACATCATCTCTGATGTACCGCCGGTCCTGACCCTATAACTATATATTAACAGGCTTCGCCCCTCGACCTTCTTTTGGATAAGATGTTATCAGAGCCTGAACGTAAAAGAAGTGCCTGTGTAGCAACATACATATATGCCATGCAGACTTTAAATGTTCAGAATAGAGAAATACAATACAATGGTAAGAACATGATTCAATGAACATTTTAATGTGAACCAGCTGAAAACTATAAATTTTGCTATAGTTTTCAGCTGGTTCACAAGAATTCTAAAGTTACAGTTTACTAGTATTAGACATCTGTTTGCCAATGGCATGCATCTACGAAAAATACATTCATAAATGCACATTCCATGTGACTTAATAACAGCAAAATGGCGGATGGGGAAATAACAGTTTTGTGGGTGGACTGTACTAAGTCTAAGTGTAGAGAGGGGTGATAAGAGCTTCCTTACGTCAGAAGATAAAATTCGCCTTGGCAAACAACTACTAGTATATATAGAATTTGCCCCGATCCGCCATCATTCGAATGAAAACCACTTACAGCCCTTATTCATATAACAGGTCGGCCAACCTGTGAAATTAGAGCTTGGCAAACAAAATTGATCATGTGCTATTTATCAGTATCATGTGATTTATTTGACAATGCTCTATATGCTAAAATAAACTGAAAATACGGGATAAACATTGTACTGAGAAAATTAAATGGCTGATAGTATTCCTTAGACAGCTAAAGGATAGTGCAAGTGTCAAATTTTCAGAGCTCCAAAGAATAGGTTAAGTAGGTAACATATCGCTTACGAAGAGAAGCTAATATTTAGCAGTACTTACTGTCAAGGCTTTATCTCATTTCTGCACACCTTGTCTAGCCCGGGGATTTGTAGTCCTGTGTTCAAGCTTTTAGCAAAGTTGTGTGTAAAACTTCGTGTGCTCAGGAGATGCCACTTAATTGTTTCCAGCGGTGATTCTTTTTTTTCTTTCGCTGTTGTGCCGATAAGCTGGTATAACAAACATTTTAAACAATGCAACAGAAAGTGTACTTTCCAAAAAAATCTATTCAAGCTATTACAATATTCTTCAAACAGTGACGTTTTTTAAAGGCATAGAAACATGCCTCAAAACTTTCTATGTCTTGTGGAACATCTTTTTCACGGATTGACCTAGTCTCACGAGAAAGCACGAGAGTAGGTCCAGACTTGGGCAACTTATCTGCCCCAAGCAACTTCAACAAAGTAACCGAACATTGTTCTACATAAAACTCAAGAGTCCCTTATCATTAGATATAATATAATGAATATGTCATTTTATGTCAATAATCTAGTGAAGACCCCCATTCTATGGCAACTAGACTAGTCGACTACGATCGCGCTGCAACCTCGCTGTGACCTGAATCGGATTTCTGTAACCTTTGATTTCGTAATTAGAATATCATGCAAGATAAAAAAAGAATGGCTGAAAAAGACATCAAAGCATACAAAGCGTATTGGACACTAAAAGTCCTGCAGCGCTCGATCGCAACAAAGTTTATTGATAAGAAATTGATCTTTCATGTTTTGTGTCTTTACAGTCATACTTCTACATTTTATATTCCAATTATGATCTCAAGGGTTGCCCGAATCCAATTTATGTTGCAATGAGATTGCAGCTGGTGTAATGGGGTCCTTACAAAGTTGCCTTTACCATCTCTCCACTGCTTGAGCCAGCTATACGAGCACTATATAGAACCATTACAAGCTCGACTATTGACCAAAGCAGGCACATCTTTTGTTATAATGGTTAAAGGCTCCTATATACGCTAACATGTGCGCTACATGATATGATACAACACATGCCGTGGTAAAGGCGCCTTAGTGGCTGGACTCAAAACCACGAATGAAATGCCTATTGACTTTGCTTCCAATTGGTTCCCCTCTAGCTTCCAATTTCTCCTCGTTCCATGCGTAGGCGATCCACGGTCCAAGATCAAAATGAAAAGATTGATTCAGTAATCTAGTTACACACGACCTGGGGTCCGAGCCAACCAACTCAAACTAGATAAACTACATGAAATTATGAATAATATACTGCAGATGTTGAATGCAATCAGAAATGATCGTAGATGATTATATGTATACTCGGGTATTGATGATTTTAATCTTGCCACATGTCCACATTACGCGCTGCAAATAAGTTTTTGCAATGTAAGACAAATGTATGACTTCAATGGAGAAAGATTCGTCAAAGATGTTAACTCCAACTACTTAACAGAAACGTCAGGCAATCCGTAACTGACCGCGTTTGCTTTCAAAGGGGTACTTTTGAATTCTTTTAGTGTACTTGCTACCGTTTTTAAAAAGTCAAAAATATCTGCACTACTCTGTTGCACCTTCTGACATAGAATGAATGCTAATACATTCATGATGAAAAGCACCTGCATGGAGGCGTATAATTTTCGCAGAGTGATTAGAAGTTTTGCCATCCGTTAGAGCAGTAATTCATCGCATTAGTGACTCTTAATAGTATTGTCTTCATTCTCACAACGCTTTGATGTAAATCATACCGATCACGACTACTGGGAACGTGTACACGGCAGTAAAAATACAGCTTGTACAATTGGAAATATAGCTTGTACATTTATGTTATTTGAAATGTTCTAAATCCTGTCTTAGAAAGGTCTTTACCATAATATGATATAACTCTATACCGCTATGCCTAACATCGTTACGATGTAAATCTCTGCCTAAAATAATTGTTTTCATGTTATGCAAATAGATCTTTGTCATTATAACATTTGTCTTTTGTTCGTTTTGCATTCCACAACCTAAGCGAACAATTCATCACGATATATGGTCGTGTGTACTATCTAAGCTTAAGGTCTTACAACGGATTGCAGTTTCAGTGTGAATATCACAACTAAAGATCATATGAAGGAATATCTCAGCATTAAAACATGCTAAATATTCATCACTAAGAGGAACATATGAAAGAATTAAGTCCTATCTTTAGCTTCCAAATACAAATTCTTCCTAAAGTTTCTTAATTAGACCTTTGCCATTTTCGACAGATTCCACGGCACCAAAAATCGGCTTATAACCAGCTTTAAAATATGCTAAAACATTCACTACGAAGAAGAACTTATGAAAGAATTAGGGCCTATTTTAGCTTCCTTATCCTTCCGAATATTTCTTCATTAGACCTTTGCCATATTCGACGGATTTCATAGCACCAAACATCGGCTTAAAAATCAGCTTCAGAATATGCTAAAGCATTCGCTACGAACTTATGAAAGAGGTAGGTCCTATTTTAGCTCCGTTATCCTTCCGAAAGTTTCTTCATTAGACCTTTGACATTTTCAACAAATTCAATAGGCATAGCACCAAAAATCGGCTTTGAATATGCACGGTGGTCAAATACGGGCTCAAAACCTCCCATGTCTAGCCGAATTGGAACCTTGTTCCACGAGGTTCGATCTGACGTAATTCGAACCGAACCCGTGTTCTATTTAGGTCATCTGCGGTCAACGCAGGTAAAACCGTGCTTTCTGGCCCTTTCCCCCCAACTAACTTGAATCAGGCGAAAAATATTGTTTTTAACCAATATAAACAATTTTCGGGACAGTACATCTATACTTTCATTTTGTTGCGGACCTGTAATATGTAACGAAGCTACTGGCGTTTTTGTTGATGACCTTGAATATTATAAGTGTTGTTTACACCGGTATCAATTGCACCCTCCCGCTATCCGTACGGCATGACATGCGTGCAAACATCGTTTAAGATCTCCACCAAGAAGAGTCCAACTTAACTCATTGACGGCTCAAAATGACCGCAACGGTTTTCCCCAGATTTCTGTTTTTGGGATTTTTAAAAAATGCCTTCGATTTTGAATTATTGGTAATTAAGTGCGAAAAATGTCATTTTTACGCATATTTTTGACTGTAACTTTGCTTAAAATTGGAAATTAAAAAATCCCAAAAACAAAAAGTTTTATTTGCCTCTCAGATGACGAAAAATACAAAAATCGAGAATTTGCCATGGCACTTGCGGGCCATCTTATCAAGAGTATGGTCAAATTGAAGGCCTTTCTTGAAACAGAAAATAGTCGTCTTTGGAAGGAAAATCGAAACAAAACAGCTATCTCAATTCAAACGGGAAGACTCAAACTATCTAAAATTGCAAATTTAATCTGATTTTAAATACATTTTCCTTGTCATAACATTTTGTTTATTTTCAAATATTTTACGTTTAGCAAATAGTAGGTCTCTTGTAACCCGATACTCTATCGAACTCGCATAGCAACGGGAAAGAATACCCTAGCAACCGACCGCCGTGATGCTAAAATATTAATCACTAAGAAGAACATATGGAAGGATTAGGTCTTATATTTAGCTACTTCCGAAAGTTTCTTAATAAGACTGTTGCCAATTTCGACAGATTCCATAGCACCACAAATCGGCTTAACCGCAGGTCGCCCTGCAGTGATACCAGCCTCCCCTCGGTGCTATTAAACCCTCACATCCTGATTGAGCTGTGCAGACTCCCACCTGCGCAGTCTGCTCCTATCAGGGAAACTTTTGTCTCTCTGCTCCCAAAGACCTCATGTCAAGGAAATCCATCAACTCAAAATAAACTAGTACTTACAAAAGTGCCAAGAGGTTATTAGTTATTTCATGAATATGATCAAATTTAAATTGTGACGACGACATACATGAAACATGGGTTGCCTAATGGCAATGTATGAATGAAACATCAGCACTAGATTTACTCTTTGAGCATTATATTAGTTTTTTTTATCACAACGTATCTTGCGATGCGTTATGATAAAAAGGCTTCTACTGATTAAGAACTTCTTGATTTGCATCATACGTAGATACGAGAACAATCTAAAATTTTATATTTTCCTGATGGTTACATACATTAAATATGGATTATCTAATGGCAATGTATGAATGAAACATCAGCATTAGTTTACATTTCTGTGCATAATCTTATTTTCATCATAACGTGTCTTTTGATTAAAACTAAGGCTTCTACTGATAAAGAATTTCTTGATTTGCATCGTACGCTGAGAACGATCTATATATATTCCTGATCGTACCGTGCACCTTTCAATCACTCAGACTTATACATATATGTCAATGTCAACTGATCAATCGATCACCCGCAAGCACTGCTCGGGGGAAGCTAAAAATAAAAGGTGTGTGTAAAAAATTGATTTGATGGCGGGTTGCATGGCCGGCGTTTTGAAAGTAGTTCACGCTGTGACCGAGAGGTGAAGAAGTCTCGGCTCCTAACTCAGCGCGGTAATGAAAAATCAAAGGGTGCTCCATCGGGGCAAGTGCGGCTATTTTGACTATCCATGGTTATTTATTCGTTTGAAATAAGTGTCAGCCAAGGACGCCCAACTAGCCGAGGCTATTAAAGAGGACTGGCCTTGGTTTCAGGAGATATAAGCGCTTCTAAAGGTTGTTCGTGTTCTGGTCTTTTAGATTGTACATCTGAAGAAAGGTCCAGCAGATGGTGTGGTATATTTTTAGTACCGAAACCCTAGGGAATCGGCAGACGCCATGATCAAAACACGGCAGGATTCATAAAGTAGTGTGTAATTAGCAACCTGGCGCCTCATATGGAAGCTATGAAAGAGCAAATGTGTCTTGGGCTTCGCTAGTACATTTATGGGTATGAAATACATCAGAAATGTGGCATTCTGTATTCAAGTATTCAACAAGAACCTCGTGCTGACGCAAAAACCACTGAAAAAGTTGTATGAAACAAAACCTGGCCTGGGTGGCAGACTGAATAAAAGATGTTTTTTGGGCCGAACAAATAACACAAATTGTATAAAAATCATATCTTAACAAAGACGACGATTGCAGCGCCTCCTCATAAAGTTTGTACATGTGACCCTGATTTGCATAATTTATGTATAATAATGTTCTCCCAAAGTATGAGAATATTTAGATGAGCAATGCCATGGGGACCCCAGGCCGGGACTGAGTTCCAAAGCCCGCTTGTCTTTGGTACCTACGAAAATAAGTGAGTGTTGAATCTTGCCCAGTATACGTTGACCAGGGACCACTAGTATTTGATTTTTGTAGGCATCCTTTCATCTTCACACGTTTGCTAATATTCCAGATATAAATCTATAGTGCTTACTTCGTGTTGACTCCATTATCTAAATACACCTGTCTTAAAGGTTTAAGCATTCAGTTGCAAATTGGTCTAACATGAACCAACCACGTGTAAGATTTTCCTAAGAGGTGCTGACTACTGCCTTTTAGGAGAGTAATTCCTGAGGAGTGCATCCAGCCATTATAACCATCATAGCCCGACCTAATGCGCTGTAATAACTCTAATTTGTGCAATGCTTCATCCTAATGTAACGCTAATAGGTGCTCCTAACGTCCATGGAAACAGCGTAAGTAATCTAGCGATAGTCTTCGCATGTATAAACGAGTCATTCTCGTCCGAAGTTTGAAAGGAGACCGGCACCTGCAGTTTCTGCGCGCTAGGGGGCCCAAACTCACAGCACTCACTTTCCGCCCCATGGGCTATCTACCACTAAAAAATCCCGACCACAGCATGTCCAGAACACGAGATATCAAAAATTGAGGTTCTGCTGCAGTATCTTAGCAAGCCGCTAGGGGGCCATTATTAACATAGCCTTAGCCATTCTGGCAAACGCAATCACGGGATGCCTAACAGTTACTCGTTCGTCCTTTCTTATAGATTCATTGACATATGCAAATGAAGTCAGTGGATTTCTGTTGATATCCATTTCCATAAATTCGCCATTTAGAGCGGATTAAAATCCCATTATGTCGCTAGGTCACTCGATTTATCACGTGCTCTTATTTAGGCTATATCGTCACATTTCCACAAAGAGGCCCGGTCGGGCAGTTTGGGCGAATTAAAAAGTACGATATAAAAGACAACTAAAACACAAAACGTACCAAAAATGATTCAACAGCATGCCTTGTGCATATTTATTGGCATAAACTTTATTTTTCGTTTCCAGTAAAAGCCATTTCGGGCCCTGGATAGGAAATGTGACGTAGATCTTTCAAGATTGACATAACAGATGACTATCACCTTTATAAGATGTCAATGAGTAAACCATTCACACCTGCAGCTGGGTGGGCCCCATCTCTTTCAGGTGGTGGTTTCTTGATGAAATATGAACGGGGTCTGGATGTCCTAAAACACGTATCCGAGTCCTAAATTAAATTTGTGCTACTGTTTGTGTACCAAGTGGCACAACACTGGTACATGCCTAGAATCCCAACCCTGGACCTTCAGTGTATCTTTTTTCTACATAGCCGGTATAACAGCCCTTCGGCGTAACACATGTACCAGTTTCGCAGGCACGATTCACGGCAGCAGCAACTGATGAACCTGTCACACCTGAACTCTGTGCATCTATTTGCAAGGGTTCCTGTGTGCGATGGTGCAAAATCCTTCCTTCCGTCTAAAATTGGTGATTCTCTACAAATCACCCGGACTCCGGGAAGAATAGCGACATATCGGTCACTAATGGAAATCTGTATAACCAAACCAAACCAAAACCAAACCTTGTTGATAACAAATTGCATTCTACGATCATAGTTCATGTAAGATACGATTTTTTTAATTATGGCATTCAAATTCTAAAAACTTGAGATTCTAAAACAACAACCTTGACCATAGATCACCTCGCCATCTTGTTTCTCCTCAGTTTTTCTCAAGAATATGCTCCAAATGAATATGAACTGATGACTCGAGATGCTTATAGCCTAAATAGAGATAGGATAATGGATGGCTTCCCAAGCAGAGGATAGGTTGATTTGGAGTGTGGACCTGGAGCAATTTGGCGTGCCATACCATTCATCACAGCCTGCTCGCTTAATGCAGCCCCACTTTGATTTGAGTACGGCGGTTACTTCATGGCGCCAATGTGGATGTTGCTCTCACCTCTCACGACCCCCTAAACGGTTTTATGTCCGGAGAATTCAAATTGCTGGATTACTGGCATCAATCAACGTGAGGAAGTCTTATATACATCTCTCTCTCTCTCTCTCTCTCTCTCTCTCTCTCTCTCTCTCTCTCTCTCTCTCTCTCTCTCTCTCTCTCTCTCTCTCTCTCTCTCCATATATATCTATGTATATATATAGAGAGAGAGAGAGACAGAGGGAGGGGGAGGGAGAGAGAGAGAGAGACACTTTACACGACTTTCCTTACTCCATTTAAGTGCAATAACGGGACTTTGCTCTTGATGGTAAGGTATTATAGGAAGAGGGATGGGCTCAGCGCGCCTTCCATACCGTACCCTAGACACTACCCTACAGCCTAAAAAAGCGATGGTACTACCTTTACCTTCATCTTTTGGTTGACGTCACATTTCCAAACTGGGCCTCAACCGGGCTGTTTGTGAAAACGAAAATAGACATGCATACGTAAAGATATAAACAAATAATGCCCAGAACTATTTTATTAACGTCTTGTAAAGCTTGGTGTCTTTTGTATCATACTTTTCGTTCCCGACAGCTGCCCGGGTTTGGAAATGTGACATATGCCTTAGTCGTGATAACGAATCCTAGAGACGGACTGTGCGGCTGACACATGATAGATAGATTAGAACGTGCCCAGGGTAAGTCCACGTTAATGCGCTTAATAAGCTGTTAAATTGCCTGTGTAATTGGTCACCATCTTTCCCCTGTCATGCCATTACGTGTTGCGCCCTTAACGCTTCGCACTGCTTTCCAGAATGTCCCTAATGGTATAAACCAAACAGCGCATGTCACGACACTATTCTCCTTCACGAGCAAAGTTGTAAAAGCTAAACCCGGAACGACCTCAAGAGCCGACCTACCCATACTGTTATTGGGTAAGTCCAATGGTTTCTGCCTGGACATTTCAAGGAGCAAGAAATTATATATCACACGTTTGTATTCACAAGGTATTCACATGCCGTGAAGTATCGCCTCTTCGACCACTGGATACTGATTCTATTTCCAAGATTACATGTTCAAAGGCCCGCAGAATTACTGCAAATTTAGACAAACGACACAGGGTAAGAGTCTAGCGCTATTGAAATGTAAGCATTCATCCACACGAATCCCCCTACCAATACGCTAAAGTCCTTCCCTTTTCCTTGTAGTTGCAAAAGTCAATCCTTGTCCAAACCGCCTTACATCGTTGTCCATCACTCGCGCCTTTGATTAACGTGTGTTGCAAAGGTTCCTGAGCAAAAGGCTTTGATCTCAATCGATCAAGCGCCGCAAAAAGTCGATCCGGACAGAGGGGAAGAAGAAAAAACAGTCAACCTTGATTCCCTTTCACGGCAGCGCGCATCTGTCATGTGAACCCGGGTGAAGGAGGTTGGGGGTTGACTTGTGGGCCGTTCTATTGGATTCCCAAACTTCTGATCCTTAGTTCTCCAGACCACGTCCTTGTGGCATTACGTTCGGTTAAGGCCAAATGGAGCAAAAAGTTCGGCAAGGACGCGGTCAATACCATTTATCGACCTCAGGTCATGGGGCAACCGTGTGAAAGAGCAGGGGTTTACAGCGCCGTTTTACGGTGGACTCCAGAGTAGAATTACTCTCCCATGCGTCTTCTCAATATCGGATGGTTCCTGCGTCCAGACAGACGGCTAAGGTATCCCTTTGAACTTTAAATGGTACCGTTGTCAGCAAAGCGGCTCCCCGAAATGCCTTTTAAAATCGATCTCGGGATGCTTAAGCCTTGGAAAGCATGTCCTTCATAGGTAAATAGGGCACATTAATAACAGGATTTTCCAGTAGTATTTTGTTGTTTTGCAGTAATTGTGAGATATGTATTTTGCTGCATATACCTCACACGTTGACGTATTCAAAGCCCTTTCCTCATCTAATTTTATAATTGAGGATTTTCTTTGGCACCATTTCAACAACAAGGCCATGCGTATAGCTCAAACAAAGATTACGTCTGGCTGCATTAGTCTATTACGCTGTGATAAACACTGTTTAGGCCACAGCAAGTAAAGTTTATGGATGACATCTCCTACAGACTGACAAAATAGTGAGGGCGAAAAAAGCAAGATGGCCGAATTTTCAAAATAGGCACCATAAACGTTATTAACAAGAATTAAAATGACAAGACATGGTGTCACAGCCAACAAGGCGTCCATTCTTGTACTGAAGAAGTGCACTAGAGTTGTAAAATTGACACAAATGTTATCACTTACTCATGGCTTCCATATTGGTGCTATCAAACTAGTTTCACTTCTATTGTTATCAAGCTAGTTTCACTTCTACAACTGCAGCCATGGCTACCTTACTAGTGTCACTTCTACAAGTAAAATTATTAGGCTACAACACAACCTATTTTCCCATTTTGGTACTTAATCTTAATGTTGACCATCTCCGTAGAATTTTGAGAATCTTGTTTCTCTTAAGCTTAAACCAGGCGAAAGTTATTGAGCGCATTGATGTCATCCATAAAATCCACTTGCTGTAGCCTTACCCAAAGACTGCCTGTTTAACAATGATTGCATTGTAGTGTGTTTAAAATTATTTCCTCCAGCGCTTACAGTTTTATGTGAATAATCGACATTGTTATACTAACTGTTCGCTCGTTCATCGTCTACACTTTATAATCTGTTGTCAGAATGATAAGATCAGGCATAACAAATTAAATGATCTGTCACGTAATTTAGAGGTAGTAAAAAAGAAAAATACCCCTGGAAACACTTCCAGCTCGTTATTCAAGAATGCGCATACTTACCAACGAGGCATGGTCGTAATTCTGTGCAGATCCATAAAAATGAGTTTATGCGGACATTTCTTCCGGGCAATGGTGCCCTTGGTCTTTGGAAGATCCGGTTATTTAACCCTAAGGGTCGAGTCTTAGAATGAAGAGTGTGGTGCTGTGTTGAGAGTGGGCAGAGGTCGCCTTAGCACACCCACAAGGTACACATATCTCATTTCATTTTTCAACTTGGAGTCACGCCTCGCTCGATGGGTTGGCCTTATTGGCTACCCCCGTTGCTCTACTTTATCGACGTTTGCGGTACCTCTGGGTACTGTTAGTCAGGCTGTAAGCGGAATAATATCTCCCCAAAGCTGACCATTTTTTCCAACTTCCTGACAGAAGAACTTCATTGCACGACAATTGTACACTGTACAATGTATGGCAACGACTTTTACACAAAGTACAAAATAGGTGTATAGAATAAGACTTAACATCCTAATTAACATAACAAGAAGGGCTAACACAAGTCTTTGATATAGTGTTACAATCGAGTTGGGCTAGTCATGAATTTCAGTACTTTTTCTAATAGCGAAGCAGTCTTTTATATATTTGCCTATCTTTGAGCAGTGAGATCTCGTTCGTATGTGTAGGAGACAGCATACCCAACACGCTGTGTGGACCAAGATATACCGTAACATTTAGGGGGATATACACAATGTACGGCAATGGAGCCACCGCGAAAGAATGACAGATTGGCAGTCTCAGAAGGTATCATCTTTTTCCGCAAAAAGGATCTGTTTGAAGAGCCCAATTCATTTTTAGATCAAAGTAGTCAATAGGGATGTGGTTTAATGTTGGCCAGCCTACGCCTCAGGCTTAAACTATAAGGGCGATGTTTGTCAGATTGGTGAAACAAATCGTAAATTGTCGATAGTTTTGAATATGACTCGTTGTAGGTGGATTCGGGAGGCAGATTCTTTCTTCTCATTGTGTCGAGCCGTTTTGGGAACGCAGGGCGCACTAAGAACAGTTTTCATAACCACTCAACAACGTCTTGGCTGAGAGCCTAGAGCTATAGAGCGACGTATACAGCCTATTCAACCATCCTTAAGGGAATATAGCACACATCTTAAGCCTTTCAAACGACTCTCGTGTAATGATAAACATCTACATGGGCCACTTAGACCCCCATTCCACGAGAATACAATCTCGTTGGTACCTAAATGTGATTTCTTAATCGGAATATCATGCAAAAGTATTACTAAAAAGACGATACAACACAAAAACTTGTTAAAAACGTTTTCATCTATGAATTATTTGAGGGAGCGCGATCGGAGCTAGGTCGCCGCTCTTGTGGAATTGAGGTGTGATACCTATTGAAGAATAACAACAGCTTAAATTATGACCCCGTCATTCCTCTCTGTATAGCTAACGCTGGTGTGTAGCACAATGTGAACTTGCCAGAATTGCCCTGAAGCGCCCTTCACACGAGAGCACGAATGAGCCGGAATGCCGTTGGAATGAAAATTCTTTTCTATTCCTCGCAATTCCTGGCAATTCGTAGTGTGCTCTAACTGCATTCCAGTTATTTGTGCCCGTTCTTTTGGCTAGCCCGAAAGTTTTGACATGTTAAAAACTGTCGAGGAGCATTCGAAGTGGAGAAATATAGAATGGCATTCATAGTGGATTCTAAGTGATGGTCACCGAAAGGCGGTCACCGAAAGGCGGTCACCAAAGCGTAGGTGTAAACAGAGTATCTTTATTCAGTGACGTAGCAACCTGATGAACCCATTCACTGGTGTGTAGACATACGTTCATTCAGCTTGACTTTTTCATATAGTATATTTTTCTGACATTTCATATATTTTTTCTGACAGTTCATGACCATATCAAGACATTTACCCATCACCAAAACCACTGCATTGTCATTATTCACCTGCATGCGATGAGTTTTGACAACGAAAATGGTCCACATCGCTGTGTCATAAAGTTTCCAGTCATTTCAAATGATTGATTTCCATAATGAGCCGATGGACAGATATCTATATCGCACGTATACACTACGTAGCTTTCGGCTCTTTCTTCACCGTTACGGAGTGCCCGCCGGCCTTTTCACGCGAAGTGACGCACAAAATGATTGGTACTTAACTAGAAACGGCGATAACGTATTGGACGATACATTTTGTCGGGGATGAATAGATATATGATAACATTTCAGCGCCAACTTGGTGTAACACCCCTAGGGATGACTTGTACTTAAACGCAGCAAAGTTTGTACCACGAAAATGCCTTGCAAAAGTCACTTGCCAAACGCAGTCAAATTGTACTATAGTTTACTATGGTGAAACGCTTTTAAGAAATGTGCCGTTGGATACATCTTAAAGTTTATTTCAGGCACAAATAAGTCATTGGTTTGTCCTGACCGTAGTATTAAAAACTAAACTTTTGTGGAAAATTCATTATACAGATTTCTCCTGGATTCCCATTTAAGTGTATAGTAAGTTCTCCTTGCAGATATGGCAGCAAACAATTGACCAAAGTCTTTGCCAAGACTAGGACTGTCTTCTTAATAAGAATGGTTATTACTTTACACGGTCAAGGCGTAAATCATGTAGCTAACAAAATCTGCAATAAAGAGTGTGAGCGATGACACTCTTCACTTGGCATCTTTCATAAACGACTACAAAAATAATGTTGGATAATTTTCTGCTTACCGTAGCGTGATTTTTGGATCACTTGATTGGCAAACACTTTTCAATGGTAACTATAAATGGAAGCCAACCTTTTACGGTCTTTTGATTGAAAAGATACTTTGAAAATGGACAAATGCTGAAAATCAACACGGCAAAAAGTGCCCGTTTTACTTGACACACGACCTGAATGTGTCGGACATCATTAATCATTCTGATGCCCTAATGGTTTAAAGATTGACATAAATGCCCCACTGTGTCATAGTTATTCAATTTTGTCTCAACAGAACAATACCTGGACCAATTTAACGCAGTATTTCCGAATAAAGATGGTCCATATCTCATTTTTCATGCAATTTTCTTTTCATTTTTGTTCCTCAGCTGACAAGGACGCGAGAGACTCGTCCAACATCGTGGTGATAGTGGGAACGGTGGCCGGTGCGCTCTGGTTCCTCATAGGCGTGGTCCTGATCCTGTTGCTATGGAAACGGCGGCGAGACAGGAGAGACAAAGAGCGGTTTGCCTTCTACTACAACATGGGCCGGCGGGAGCCCGGGGCGCCTGATGACAAAACGGACTTCCCCACCATACCAGGTATAGAAATCAATACAAAAATCATATCAGAACATTTCTATACGCAATTACCGTTCACAATTTGTGAAGCGCTTAGCAACAAGCTTCTAAACAGTCTTCTGATCCGAAGTTCAAATAACCCAAATCCCATTTCACGTGACCTGAACGAAAGTATGACGTCAGCAATGGATCAAAGGTATCCGGTAGTTGGTATCGGCCCCCGTCTCAGTGGAAGGATGCCAATGAGCTTTAAAAACACTTGTACTTTTCCCTCCAACGACAACAGTTCATCACGCCCTTCGCATCTGAAATTTAGAATAAATATCTTTGAACTCTACATGACCAAACATTAGTGTATTCATTTCAGGTTTCCAACGTGGAAGCATTTCTCATTTACTCTATCTAATACAATATTACAAGTCGTAAGAGCTGCGTAATAAGAAAGTAATTACTTACATGCTGACCCCTGCTGATGAAATTATGCCACAGGACATGGCGTACATCACAAGCATTCCGGATTTTAACCTTGTTTTAGAAGAATGTTTTTGAGAACCGCGGGTTTGATGAAGCCAATTACAGTATAGTGAACATCAGACGGATCAGCCCAAGGTCTGAATACAGAAAAGGTGCATTTCTAGCAGTTTTATGTGAACGCCATCCCCTTGTTTCCTGGCAAGCTGATTAGAAAGGACACAAATCGAAAACTAAAATGCACCGACAGTCCCTTAAAGTAATTTCATGCAGACTCGTGCTTTGCAATGAATGCATCAAGCTGACAACACACGGATTACTAAAGGTGGTATCTCACTGCACTTGGGGCACCGGCGCGGCACTGCGGGGTTCGAAAGATTGCTCAACAAATTTCAGAATTTCGAATTTTATCAAATTTTGTGTATTTTGTAGCCTTCTAAGTCATACTTTTACGTATTACGCAATATCTAAATTATAAAAAAAACGACGAAAATGACACAACGGTGCCGCAGTAAACGAACCCAGCAGTTCCGCACCAGTGCCCCACGTGCAGTGAGATACCACCTTAGATCTGACCCCTTTAAGTCTAGTAAAGAATCTACATCATTGTTCTAACTACTAGGATGTTGCAAGTAGACATATTGACGAGTTTGGATGATACTTTATTGACAGAAAGAGTAATAGAACTCAAATGGAAGCCACAGCCCTCATTTGTTCTAATGCATTGTGCGTAGACGGTCAAATAAATCATCACCAAGTCAGACACCCATTAAAATGGTACGTAACCGATACTTTAAGGATATACGTGCCTATGTATTACACAGAGGACCTGATTACGTCTCCAGAAAACCAAGAAGGCATCCTTCATACCGTACTTTTTAATCAGAAAGCGCTGGTAGGACAGACTCGGGTTTCATGAGTGATGTTTTCATTACCTAGCGTTCATCTGACATAGATCTAGTGACAATTAACTACGACTTACAGAGAGAACATCCACATGTCTAATGTTACGCGTTTCTTTGAAATGGAAATGACTAAGACACAAAATTCAAAATACCCGGCTGTTTTCACTTTGCCCACATTCCATTAGACTGCAATCGCAGTGCGACCTCACTCTGCGATCTAGATTCGATTTATGGAACCCTGGACTTTATAAATGGAATTAGCATGTAGAATTTTAAAGTAGAAAAGACAACAAACGCACAATGGGTACATATAGTCGTTTTGTTTTGTCTATGCCGAAGTTCGTTGAGGGCTAAGTCAACTTTTAGGATATAGCGATGTTACAGCCCTAGTGGAATGGGGGCTCTTGTATACGTCAGAAAAGTACAACAAAAAAAGGATTATTTTCAGCACACGCGTATGAAAGACTTGAGAGAGCTTATGCCATTTTCTTAATCAGTGATTGTAGCTGACATACGCCAAATAGCAATTACTCAAGCTACTGGATATGATTTTGGAAACGGTTAGACCTTTCAGGTAACATCTCTTATCTTTCGTCAGTGACGGGTATCTTATTACCTAGATATCTAACCTTCATCGACGTAAAAGCTGAATCAGACATAGTTTAGTCGTTACAAACTTGCCCAAGCCGCGATTATATAGTTGAGACAACGACGTCTGACACAATCCGAGCATAAGTGACTTCCCATCTGTATTGACATTTGGCTCGACCAGAGAGATGGGATAAAATAGCCTCCAGTTATACGTGCAAGCCTTTATTGTCTTTCCGATACACTCCTCAAATGAGAACTTCGAAGTTTTCGTTTACCCATTTCATGCAGCGTTGTACAATAGACGGTCAAGGTTAAAAGCTTTCTAATGTAAGCGATTCTACTTATACATAAATGCCGGTATCTGACAAGTAACAGATAACAATGCGAACCTCGATTTCACTCGCAAAAGGCCATTGAGATCAATCATCTTGACGATTTGAAAGAAAATTATATTTATTTGCACGAAAGTTATTACTTTTGCCGCGACATATGCAAACAGTTCAGAAGCGAACGATATATCAGCAATTCATACGGTTGTGCTATATTCTAGAGAACGCTGTAGGCATACACATTGGTAAAGCCCGTGCTAAAACTAAATGCCCATGGCGCCGCGCAACAAGCAATTTTAGCGAGTTACTCCTTATAGGCTTCCGACATGCTTGATTTATACAGCAGCTTCTGTAGCCTACAGCCGAACAAGTCCTAACAAAGTCCCCAAAGAACCGGCACAAGGAGAGCCTACAACATGAAACAATCCCGAGGATTACGCTAAACTACCTTGGAGAGTTACTGAATCCGACCAAATCTCAGAAAGCCAATAATAAGGTCGACCTTTCGTCTCCCTGGTGTTAGTTTCCAGACGCTCGTGGATCACGAGACGTTCTCTACTTGCCGAAGTGGGCTGTAGAATTAATGTGACATCTGACGGAATGTCTCACGTTCTCGGTGATCTCCACTGACACCCCATTAGCTACTGTCTGCCTCGTCCTCTGAGGTTTCCTAAATCCAAACGTTCTTCCCATTTTCTCTGACACTATTTTAGGTGGTGTCTGTTGGCCATGGGCCCGCTCTCTGTATGACGTCGCTAAATCAACAAGTTATAAATGAGTATCTGTATATCGACCTCACATAACTCTGCGGGTGTAGTCATGAATCATCAAGCTATCCTCCACGTCATCACTTCCTGCCCGTCAACAACATTGGACCAGAGCCAAACCAGACTTTCAATTCTTCAAGTATCCTACTATACCATTCGCACCTTACACCGTTACTTATGCAACATGCGGACACACATCAAGGCAAACGAGCAAACACACCAATTTATTAATAATAAACCTACGTTTTTATGAAAGTAACAAAGCAGTGTCAGTCAGCTATCGTTTAGCAAGCATTTCAAGCATCATTGACTTTGACTTTATTCGAATTGCAACAGGGACAATGTGGACACTAGACAGCTAACTAGCTAATATTGTGACCACATACACATGCATTTAACGTTACAGTACAAAAGTAACAAAGCGTATAAATATATTGGAATTATAATGACAGCAGGTAACATTGAATATTAGTAGATATTATAGATATTAATTATATACTTTAAAACCAGTGGCATCTGTAAAATGTATGAAGAAGCTAATAGATTACAACTAGATATGGAGGCAGAGGCACAGCTGGAAGTAAATCTTTTAGTAGATGTCTCACACTTTTGAAGTGTATCTGAAAGTTCCCTTTTGATGACAAGGTCAAGGGTCAACATTTCGGGGTCACTACTTCTATCTCCAGCACAATGATTGATGTTTGTGTTTGCTTGTCGCACGTTCAAATGCAGTTTAGTATTTTATCTATCTAGAGGCAATCGCCGCACATCATCTGCCTTTCACTTTCTTTCTTTTTTCGTTCTCCGTCTAGATTTGTTGGTGAGTTTATTTTTTCGGACAGTAATAGTGCAATTAACAAGATTCAAACTTCCGTTAAATTGGAGGATATTAATCAAGGAGAGAACGGCACTGAAGCACAGTAGGTTACTTCCTTTATACCTACCACGGGGCAATTAGGGTTTGAAGATTTTTGAGAAAGTCATGGGATGAATCTCACTAATTATCCGGACCGTCAGATGGGCAAATAATGGCTTTAGGACAATCTTTGCTAAAACATCTACTTGGTTCAGGATAGGCTAGATACGGGCTATGACATAAGAAAAAATATATTTTACTTAGGTAGGGGGGATTGGATAGTCTGTATCTGTATCTGCATCTTTATAGACGGTATAACTGCCCTTCGGCGTAACACACCAGCTTCGCAGGCACACGGTGAGGCAGCAGCTGGTTATATGACACTGAACGACCTGACACACCGAACCTAAAATTGCACATCAAGCAGCAAACGTTGTTTAAAGCCATCTATTGAGGATGAACCTACCGTGCCTGGTAACAAGTTCCACTCTGCAATATAGCTGTTGGAAAATAGGTATTCTAAAAGTTTAACAGTTGAACTCATGACGTAAGGATGTATATTCCAAAAGAAATACTTGTTTTCAGAATTCGGTAAGGCAAACATTTCATCAAGTTACGCCGATGAAGGTTAGACATCCAAGTAATGAGATGTGTCAAAAAGTAGTTACTTAAGCAACTGGATAGGGTTTTGGAAACGTTTCAACAAGTTGACCTGCATATATACCAACATCTTCTTTCCGATAGAAGGCTTCGACCCCAATGTGAAATCAAGTGTCTAATCACATCGAGTGTTAGCTTGCTCTTTCAATGGCCTTTTTCAAAAGGTCAAAAGATTTGAAACGAGAACTGTTGGCTTTCAACCAGTGACGGTCACGGTCAAACAAAATGCCGGGGTCACTGTTGACGACACAAGCAAAATGGATTGAAGAGAGTTGTAATATCGTTCACATTGATTATCCCGACCTGAGAATCTGTGGTGGTCATATTAGGATAGAAGATGTAATAAATGCCATGGGATTCAATTGAGTTAGATGACTGGTATTAATTTCAATTTGATATAGTTTGCATTAGATGTGGGTACAGGTACAAAATGTGTTAAATGTGTTGTAGACAGGGTTAAAAATGACCAAAGGCGAAGTAGAGTCATTTATACCAAGTTTCTACAAACTCTAGTCAAACTTACAGAGTTTACATGAAAACAGAATTTTTAAATGCCAGTGTGACTTTGGCTATTTTGGCAAATTTGGCTATATGACCATTGAGCATCGCCCATTTACAAGTTTTCACAAACAATTAATTCAAAAACAATTAGGTTCAGGTCTTTGGATGTAAACCGTAAACCTGAATTTCCTGCACAAATATTTAACGTTACCCACCCCTAGTTTGCATCTATTTCTAAAAAGCTTGCTAGGTCAGTGCTTGATGGCATATTATGTTGCAAGGTAAAAGTAGTCAACCCTATAGCCTTCTGAGGCCAAATATAGGGACATTGGATTGTTATCGTCTTTGTCTAAGGCGCAGTATTCCTCTCCTTCCATCGCCTTTTACCTACCCGATTGAAGTAGGTTACCGGGACAATGTTTACACCTGGATGAAGGGAGGAAAGTCGTGTAACGTGCTGTTCCCAAGAACGCAAATTCTAAACAGGGATTTCAAGAATTTAAACGAACCACTCAACCGCGTATTCGACAGCCGAGTCATTCAGCTAACCGTTTAGGCACCATCACCAATCAGCAATGTATCTATCGCATAAATATGTGTGTAGTGCTCATTTTGATACTAATACTATTAAAAGTGTTACATGGGGAAAACTTGGACTTCAGGAGAATCCTTGTTGCTCTAGTTCTATTCTGCCATACAAACTTTTAATCAAATCTACATCATTCCTCAAGAAGCGACTCAATTTGCCACGATGCATCCGCAGTTTAAACAAGGGAGAAAAAGTCGCCACGGATTCATAAATCTTGCTTAGGTCTTCCTCAATTGCCATCCTTACGGACGGGATAATTTTATAGCTACAGCAAGGGGCAATCGATCTAATCCGGAGTCATTCCGTGCGAAGAGACAATCAAAATAAAGAAACTACTCCGGTACGCATCACCAATGTGGTACTCCAGTCAATCTCGCGAAATAGACTATCATAGACAACGCCGTATGTAAATGTATGACTTAAGTGTCAGGCTATCCCAGCATATTCATCCCAGTGCACATACTTAGAAAAAAGTGTTGTGAAACTTTTTTAACGATTATCATAGAACATGTCCAAAGTATTCCGTCTTCTTCCAGCAGACTCCGAGTTCCTAATCTAATAAAAGCAGATTGCCCGCAGCTATTTAGCTTAACCCAGATTACATTCCAATCGAAACGGGACGTATCCAATCGTTTCCATAGACGACCATGTCATCGATTTCGGATTTATCTTTTGTTCGTCATTTCGCTGTAAAGAGCATTTCAAAAGGAATCACACACGATGTAAAAAGGAGTTTCCAGGTCAGGCTCTTGTATAGATGTGAAATACAAGTCATTTTGCCATCTGGTCAGGAAGCAGTGGCGCCTCTATCTAATGTGGAACACGGTCAATATTTATTCCGACACCCGAGTGGGGTTGCCCCTGTAGCTCAACTGGTAGCGCACACCCACGTGGGGTTGTCCCTGTAGCTCAACTGGTAGCGCACACCCAAGTGGGGTTGTCCCTGTAGCTCAACTGGTAGCGCACACCCAAGTGGGGTTGCCCCTGTAGCTCAACTGGTAGCGCACACCCAAGTGGGGTTGTCCCTGTAGCTCAACTGGTAGCGCACACCCAAGTGGGGTTGTCCCTGTAGCTCAACTGGTAGCGCACACCCAAGTGGGGTTGTCCCTGTAGCTCAACTGGTAGCGCACACCCAAGTGGGGTTGCCCCTGTAGCTCAACTGGTAGCGCACACCCAAGTGGGGTTGCCCATGTAGCTCAATTGGTAGCACACCCGAGTGCGGTTGGTAGTACACCGTTGAGCTCCTAGATTCAATTAGTAAGTAATTGGGAGATTCCGGTTCAAATCCTGGGTTTCGGTTTGGGCTGCACCCGACTTTCGGATGGGGGCGTATGGAAGGCCCGTGTTCGAGGGGATACCTCAAAATATGTTAAAGGAGACGAGCTATCAAGCACCTTCTGTGAAAATATACCCTGCTACTGAAACAGCAAAGATCATGCTGTCTAGTGTGCCAATAGACATTAATGGTCTCTACCAGACTCCCGCCTGGCCGAATAGGAGACTTTGGCCAATTTGGGACTACATAAGCGCCCAGCAGAAGTTAGTTGACCAAGGAGTCTTGGCCCGCCAGGCGCGGCCATCTAACTCCTCTGATGGGTTTTCTGGGTTATTTGGCCAATTTCGACTATTTTTCTAGCGACCTGTGGAGCTTGGCAGAGGCTGACATTACACTGGTCTAAACGAACAAACGACCAAAGACTTTTAAGCTGGTACACGAGCACAGCCATCGACAAAGCAAAAAGTAGCCAGAGAGTTAACATTCGCAGCCGTACTTTACCCCAAATCCAAACTGGTGTTGAATAACAAAATCCATGTCTTCTGCGACCGCACTGTCTGCAAAAGGTTGGGACACAAAGAACACGCAGAGCCATTGATATGCTGGCCCTGTAATGGGACCTTGTCTTCATACCAGTAAAGATAAAGTGACACCAAGGCCAGAAACATTATCAATGGGTCTATTAAGTGCACTGGAGGATTTCCATTGGATACGTATATGCAATTTCACACACTGTAAGTGGTGCGCGAAACGGCTGCTGCCATCAACCTGAAACAACGTGACTGTCACGTTGTCTTCCCACTACCAAATAAAATGGCCCATTCTGTGGCTTCCCACTGCTATAATAAAACATTGTTATAGACTGTCTCTTTGTTATTCTGTGGCATTACACTCCACAGCGACATAAAACCTAGACTTTTATTTGTGATTTGCTTCATTAGCTGCGCCGATATATCTGCATCTCTACACGGTGCACCTGCGAAGGTGAAAATTGGACCTTCCGTTTGAATTAGTACGTCTTCATCTGTCTCTGTCAATAGGCAAAGCACGGGACTTTCTGCCTAAGCAATCTCACCTGTTAACAAGAGTCATACTGGTACTGATAACCGGAGGAAAAATGAGAAGGATGTAAGATCTCGCCTGGGGATCCAGCTGGGGTTTTACCGTAACTAAGTTTTCACCATTCAACATAAATGGGTTTACACGGGAATATGCGTAATCATATTTAGCCTGAAATGAGGACGAACTTCTTTTGAAACACGTAGGTGTACTTTATGTTAAGCATAATCAAAACTTTGCTGACTATGAAATAATATTCAAAGCTATTTGGTGTAGTATCACAAAGTATCCAACAGCTGACCAAAAAGGCCTCTTCCTGAGAATTACTATGTTTGAGTAGAGCTATTTCATAACATCCCTCACTTTGCTGATTGCCTAAAGTGAACAACTTTAGCATCCACAAACGTTTCTAATTTTCTTCGCTATAATGACATTTTTCCAAACCGACAGATAACTTCTTTATAAGACTTGATTCGAAAGACCAACCCTGAAAGAGGATCAGGTACGGGCGAACTAAACTAATTATCTTCGATCTAGAACGTCATGTTTGACGTCACAGACGTGGTGTATGAAGGTCCGTGAAATGGATGATCTTGTTATTGGAATAAATAGATAATGTACAACGCTGCTAATGTTCGCCCTCTTTAGTTATAGATCGTAGGTCAATCCTCGTGAACGCGATCTAGCATTACTCATCTCAATAGAGACCGTGCCATGCGGTCTCTAACAGAACAATGCTGTATATGTTTAGGACACAGGAGACTTTCTAGATCACAAAGAGACCTTGGAAAAGTGGAATGGAATTTGATGAAAGTGTTGACCTTTACTCGTGATAAATCAACCTGAACGTGGCACGTTGTGGACAAGAAAGATAAGCCAGTCCATCAGCACATACCGTAGTCGGCAGGCTTACCCGCTCGTTTACGCCCTATCTGGTCCATTAGTCTTCATTACGTCCGGTTATACCTCGTCGTCTCAACTTCTGAACAACTCTTCACTTCAGCGAGATATGCTATCAAAAAATGTATTAATGTGAAAATTATAGATTACTTCTTAGTGAGAATGTTATCAACTCACCAGCTTAATTTCAGATTCATATTTCATTTGTACATATACTTAAATACACAAGAAAGTATCATATCTAATACCCTTAACTTTTCACTATCAGTTGGCACCTTGTGGATAATGCATGACACATAATGAATGATTAAAAATCCAATAGATTTTGAGATAAGCCAAAACATGTTTCTAGGAGATAGAGATAGTGCTATCTCCTTTCCAAACGAAGAACAGAAAGAATACGAGGTACAGTATATCATCCTCTCACATATAGAGCCCCACTTCTAACGTATTCAATGCACGTCTCGTAGTAAAAGCGTTGGGACATCATCCGCTTTCCCTGGCGATTTCAAAATGCTATTTAACAGAGTTGGGTTATAGTGCAGCATCAAAATTTCATAATCCCTTTAAATCCGTAATAACATTGGTTGAGGATATGTTATAACACACCGTTGTAGAATTTGGCATTACGGCATTTTAACGAACTCTACTTATAAAGGGTAAAATTGCTTGAATGCATATCTTTCTCGTTGGTTATCTCAATTTCGTGCTATTTCGTGATGAGCTCTGTCATGTTCATGCTTTATGGTCCTAATTACACAGTGTAGACGCAGAATAAACCCCACGAATCTAATTATCTAAGGGATGTTATAATTCAAGGTATCATAGCAGCTGTGATATCGAAGCAAAATTCGTCAGGTGTTTTCATTTTCATTTCACTGAGGAAGGAATACAAGGAATTCAAAATCGTAGCTATCGCATTTTCATTTTCATTTCACTGAGGAAGGAAGGTGGATGCCTTTCGAAACGTCTAGTAAAAATTTGTTAAGTATCAAAAAATAAAGAGTGATTCTTCTTCAATGGTGTTTGTTGTTGTGCATGTTAATCGGCTAACTGTTGCGTCCACGGCAGTTGAGACATGGCGGAAGACCATAGTAGATTCTGGACTACGTAGAGCACCTATCTGAACAGTAACTGGACAGCTACAAATCCAAACTCAACTTGAGTCGGAGCGATACAAGGAATTCAAAATCGTAGCTATCGCAAAGGCCTTTCAAGTCACTTCGTGGCTCCGTGTATAAAGGCCCCGAGAACCGGAATGAGCCGGAATACCGTCTGAATAAAGTCCTTTATATATTCATGGGAATGCGAAGTGTATACTAGAAATTCTCACTGCATTCCAGACATTTGTGCCTAATCTTGTCGCCGTCTTGAATGTTTTTATTATGTTCAAAACTTTCGAGGTGCATTTGAAGTGGAGAAATATCGAACGGCATTCAAACTGCAGTATGACCGGCATTCCAACATTATTCGAAACATTCTGATCTCATTCGATGGAGAACCGAAACGGCACTTTACATCCTGCCAGAATGTGGCCAAAAGAGTATCTGGAATGCAGTGAAAATATCTAGAATGCACTAAAACATACCCAGGAATAGACAAAGAATAGTTATTCTGACGGCATTTCGGCTCATTCCTTCTCGTGTGAAGGGGATATAAGGTCAATTAAGAATTCCCACCCAATGTGGCACGAATTGCAAATTCTTCATTCCGGCTGGCTCTGCTTGATTCCTGCAGATTCGGTTTCAGTGTGAAGGTCCTATAAACAGAACGCTCCAGAGTCGACTCCAAAACGATGTAAACCCATGGCCAATAATCCTCTATTACATATGCGGAGCTGCAGGTGTTCCATCGGCTCGGACATGATAAGCACCTTAGTCGAACTGGAAGAAAACATCTGGTCCGTTTGCTTCAACTATCTGATGGGCGTCTAGACTTCAGATGAATCGAGGGATCTGTCTCTGAATAAAATCAGCATTCCCAGCGGAAACCTATACAATGCCTTCCATAAATCTTCCACTTCTCTCAGTCTAGTATGGTCCTGGGTTGTACAAATCATGTTTAGAGAAAGTCGCACCGTGTGAAATTCACTACGGACTCTTGGAGGCCTTTGCCCAACCATTACATGTACATTCATAGTACTGAAGAAAACAATCTCCTCAAGCTGTGCGTGCAAAAAAAAACGTATTTCATTATTAGATGTCGCATAAGGTATTTCATAACCGATCGCGTTTGGTTGTATCTTGTCTTTTGTGGAAAGACAGTTCTCCAGTTAATTGCCTGAATGACTGATCTTCACACTTAGACAAAGCGTCCAAGATCTGCACTCATGTTACAACATGTTTACATGAAAGATTACGCACGCTACGACTTTGACAAATTATAATGAAACGTAATCCTTGCGGCTTGGCATCATATAAATCAAGCTTGAACGCCGCAAAAATGCATAACGCCATTTTCGAATTCTGTATGGATTATTCGTCACCGTTTGAAGTGGGTTGTTTTACAAGCAGACACAATCAGGTGTGATTTATTATAGTCTCTCGTCGTTACGCTTGCTGTAATCTATGGTAACTTTGTACGGTGTGGGTGCTATCCATGTGAGCTTTCCAACCGGTAAGCCTTCACTTCAATTGTGCTGGCCATATATACCAGAAGATATACGTACCCAGGAGCAGTGTTACTTTATAATATTCTTTTTCCTTTGCTGAGGTCCATTTGCCATATTTGTATGTAGCAATAACATATGATGCCATACGTGATACAGGCATTTTAATACTTACTACTATTTTTCGTTGTATCTTGTACTGCAAATGTTTGCGTGATTTATTCTATTGCAAAGTTAGATATTTTTAAGCATCCCCAACGGAGGAGCATACCGATTCAGATAGTCTGAACAGCCTGAAGTATCTTTATATGCATCTAAACAGAGTTGCAATATTTACTAGAAGTAGTTTTCGGTGTATCTAGTAGTGCAAACTCTAGCTCGCCCAAATTTATTCCATTGCGAGAGTATGATAAGTTCAAGTATTACATAGACAGATGGATGGATATAGTACAAAATGTCATTTCATGGGAACCACACTTAGTATTTTTCTTGCGCCTGGACAGAGATGGAAGAGTCATTGGTGTTTGAAATGATTTAATAAGAGCGCTGGAATGACATTGTGTTACAAGCCTTGATTGATTTGCTGATGAGACGTTGAAGGAGTGACATAAAACTAAGACCATCCCCCTTGAGGGACTTAAGTCTGCCCGTTCACGAAGATAAGGAGTAAGGAAGTTCCTTGGGGGGATCTTGACGAATACCGGAGTGAAGCAGACTCCATCAAGTGCATGATTATGATAACAGCATCCATTTGAGAACCTTTGGGTCAGGAACATAGCTATTTCAAGAGAAGGTATCTAAGTCCCGAAGGAATATGTCGGCGTTTTGACAGGGTTAAAAAGACATAAGATGAACGGGGAATCGGCCCATGTTATTTTGGGTGATAGGTTCTACCAGGCAGGAACAAACGCGCATAAATTTTCAGCTAAACGGATCTCCGAACTCCCAAAACACCACACAGGTTTACTTGCATTACGTGCGGCATCATTCGTGTTTGCCGTAGTGAGTTTCCATATGTGTTGTTGATCTTACAGAGTAGCTAAAAATCTAAGGTTTTAAATGTACTGTACTTAATGTTCTTTCTCTTTTGCAAAACCTAAAGCTGAACCATTTATGTCATTTCGCAGTACCAATAGTGATCTAAACATTGCCGTCATCGGTATAAAAGAAAAACACAATCTTGATGCCACTGATTAGGAACAAAATGTGCCTTTACTGTAAGTGGCAATATTTCGTGGATTCTAATGCTCAAGTCTATGCTTGGGTATTTCTACAAAGAAAACAACAGAGTGTAGGAGGACTTATCTTTCTTCTTCTCATCCACTCTTGTTTTGACGCACACTCCCGAAATGAAATCCACTCTGGTCCATGCTAGAGATGCAAGAAAAATGGAGATACATGAAGGGATTTACTTTCACGTAAAACATAGATGAAATTCCCTGTGCATAATCCCCCTTGTCAGTCATCCCGCCGTTTGGACCTCTAGATAAGTAGACAGCGATGAGCCTTCCTCCACCGGACGGCGTTAGATGATGGTCGTCTTGGTTTTTATCTAGAGCCTCCAGTGGTATTTCATCTGTATTCAATTAACGTAACTGCCTCACAATCTGACTTTTTTCTTCGCAGTCAAACCACGTGAGGGTACCCTGACAGGAAACGCCGGCATCCCAACCATGAGAAGAGCGGCCGATAAAAGAGGTAATATCCGCGTTTCTTAAATCTTCAATCCTCGCTGACGGAAACATAACGGCGTTACTTCTTTATGGTTGGACATACTGCACACCACAAATGGCTTGGGATGCATCATTCCTTTATAAATTTCATATAACGTTCGATAGAAGCTTACATTTCTTGAATATAAAACTTAAGATATCGGCTAAGTGTCGTAAAACGTTGGCTGACGCTCTCAGTAAAAATCTTCGTGCAGTTTTAAATGACGCAAAGTTGCGGAAAAGTTTTGGAAACACCGGAACTATCCATCATCGGCTAAATGTGATGAAACTTTAACTGCTTTTTTTCCAAGCTGGTAATATAACGACCCAATTTTAAATGTCAAAAACGATGGGACAAATTGTTTGCAAAACAGAGAAAAATCTGCCCAAACCGATTGGCAAACTCCTACATAAAAATCTCATGTCTTTTCCACAGGCTGTGGTATTAACATTACCAATACTTTTAGCTTGTTCTTGACTTTAGTCATAATCATCGCATCTTGTACCAAGATACGGAAAGTAAACTCGACGTAACCTAGAGCCACTGTGAGACAGTTTCATTACACCCCAGCTCATAGATAAAGCCTGGAGGCTTCATCAGTACGGTTCAGACCAAGATGGATCCCTCTGACTTTATCTCGGCTTAACCAGCAGGCCAAAGGTCGCCCGCAGGTAGAATTGTTATGGGCCAAGAAAAGACAGAAATATTGATTTTGTAAAGGTTAAAGATGTCGTTGGGGGAATTCGGTATGTCCGTTTTTATTATAACGTATATCCTTGAGGGGGTATTTCTGTGCAAGGCAACGACCTTTCAAAACCTTTCTTTTACATTATTTTTGGTAGGAAGTAAACATAAAACTTTCTCATTTAACTTTAGTCTTCTTTTATGACAGTACAAGTCGTCTTGATATCTGTAAATCGCGTCGCAGTTGTTTTATTCCCTTTGTATATCCTGTTTCAAAATAGCTGCTCATTTCTAAAAAGATAGACAGTGATGGGAAAAGGTGATCTTCTTACGCTCGTACTTTGCCGTTTCCTCTTAAAGTTTCAACTGCAAAGATTTATAGAGTTTCAAAACACGATCATTCGAGTATGCCTATATCCTGTGGCAGGTGTTATTTCTTTTCCCAACAGCGTGTGACACGTTAAGCCCAAGCATCCGTGCTTCCGCCTGCAATCATCTAGATGCCTTCTGATGGGATTTAACGTTGTGTCTCTCCCCCAGGGAGGCGATACGCCAGGGTCATGTACCCGTATCTAGCGCAGGAAGGAAACGAGCTCTGCCTTGAGGTGGGCGATGTCATAGAGGTCCTGGAAGGGGACAGCGGAGGGTGGTGCCTTGGCTATCTGAGTGGCGACGTGGGACTCTTCCCCTCCAATTATGTCAAGTTCCTCTCATCAAATGAGGGTAGGCCAACTGTCTGCACGTGTAGTAGGCATAGGAAAAAACTCACCAATGAAAATGCAGGAGGCCCACGGTGTGGTGTGTGTTCGGGAGCTAGGATTTGTCTCGAAACTGAATACTTATAGTTGCACTTTCCGTAAACATCATTTGCAAAAGCATGAATGATTTCTCTACATCTACCTGTGTTATGAGATTACTATCCAAGCTTGCCTTACTCATTTTATGCCCGATGCCCCAATGTACACTTATTCTTTCATTGTTATTTTGTCAGAGGTTTGTTACGACAAGACGATAGATAAAAAGCAGTTATCCACGTGCACGTCAATGTACGTCCATTAAATTGGTTTTCAACATTTTCACTGTGTTTTTGTTTCTTTATGTATTTCTTACCGCTATTAAAGTAGGTGTCATAAAGCCCTTCACAGCGATTCTTATTTGTCTTCGGACACAATAGGTGGGTGTGAATGCTTCAGTGAATTGACTCATTTTAACACCGGTAACACCTCGCGAAATCTTTAAGTTCATCTGTGTTGGTAAAAGTCATTATGTAATATCCAACACACAAAAAATGGACTCACTCAAATTTTCGACTAGACAGCACCAGTCTTTGTCAAGGAATGAACAATCCACTGCTGCCGTGACGTCACGTTATGCAGATGAAACACGTGACTCAGTGAGCAGTGGATCATAACTTGCAAGAAGTCAATAGCGCCTACCGTCTCTATTCAGGGATGGTTGTAAATTTAAAGCTCTGATGTAGATGGCTTCTATAATCCCTCTAGCAAAAAAGCCTGCTTTTATGTCCAAGATTTTAACTTTGTCCAGTGATACCGAATAACCCGGTGATTTTATGTGTATATGTTGGGAAACTTTTGAGGTTGTTGAACTCTGGCGTTTGTGCACCGGGTCTTAAGTGATCGCTCAGTGACATCGCGAAATCGTTGAGTTTTCTGTGCGTTTGCTTCCATAAACCGTACCATTGGGATAAGAACATTTCTTATCGTTATTATTGCTACTTCGATTATTCAATCTGCCTTCGTAAGCATCCATTAGAAATGGCTTTTCCCAATCAATACAACGTGCAGGTGGAATGACGCTTTACTCTTCCATACACGTTTTCTACCCTTTCACTTTGATTACTGGGAAGGGCTCACAGAAAGATATAGATCTACATATTATTCTGGTAAATTCCCGGTAATATACTAAGGCCACGTTTCCAAACTGATGCCCAGTCAGTCAACATTTGAGTACGAAGTGTATCATGTAACAAAAAACAAAACACACAGAACATAAAAAGATAGTCATATGCACAATTTGCGTATATTCTTTGATAGACATGTTTCGTTTCCGCTTGCATCCCGTCCGGGGCCCCGCTAAGGAAACGTGACACATTGCCGAACAACAAGGCTCCCGATCAACAGTGAGATGTGAGGTCGTGTGTCGTAGTCGGCAGTGCTTTGGGCTCAGGCCCAAGAGGTCCCGAGTTCGAAAGCTGCCATGTCCTGTGCCCTTTGGAAAGCCACTTTACACAACTTTCCTTACTTCTTACTTAGGAAAAAAATGAGTACCCCAGCTTTGGCTAGGGCCTTTTTTTGGACAGGACGTTAAATTGAGGTCCCGTGTTCAGGGAGAGCCACACCTTGAGCACGTTAAAGAACCCACCGCACTTATCGAAAAGAGTAGGGATCCTTCCCGGTGTGAGTGGTTCAAACCTACAGTTCCAAGGCAGCACCTGGAGCAATTATTGTTGTATTTAGGTCATCGAATGGCAGCTCGCTCCAGACACCTGTGACACTCGTATTGAGGTCACCTAATTGGCGCCGAATGGCAGCTCTCTCCAGACCCTTACGATTTAACCCCGCCTATTGTACGCTCTCCGCAATTCAGCCCTTGGCTTCGAAGAGGGAGTAGTCGACACACCCAAACACACCCTGATCACTACAGACGTTTTTCCAACCACAAACAACCCAACAACCATCCATCAGCCAAAACATTCCAGACCTGTTGTCCAAAGCCGAACGTTTTGGAAAGGTTGAAACTTTTGGCTGGCGAAGCCGAAGACCAGCCAAAATACAGCACCAAACACCAGTCGAATCTGCACAGCTAGCCAAACCAGCTCCCCAACTACTCCCAACCATATGGTCGGAAGTCCATGTTCGGCTATGTGTAACCGGAGCTTTTAATGGGTCGAATTTTAACGGTATACATACAGGAAAGCATATGACCTCTTTTTCGTACCTGTTCTGCGTATATCAGATAAAAGGAAGTGTGTTATAAAGAATAAGATCAATTTTGATCTGGATGATGTATTGCCTGTCGGTTGAGCGCATTCGCCATTATATAGCGTATTGTTCACATTTATTTGCTCCACATGTTGCTCAAACTTGATCACCCATAGGGATCAACTGCTGATGTTTCATAATCCTTCGAATAGCAACCTGCAACTGAAATCGAAGATCTGACAACTTCCAAGTCCTTCAAGTTCCACTCAGAATATTGTATTTTGCCAGCGGTTACGCCAGCTTATGTGAAAACAAATGAAAATGTTCTCGAATCAGTTTAAGATTAAGAAATGTTATCTTCCTCTAATCGTGATAGAGAAGAGAAACGGCATGTACAGGATTGTAGCCCTTTACATAGTAGGATGAACGACACAACCGAGAATCGAACTCACAACTTTTTGTCCAGGGCAGAATGACTCAGCTAGACACGTTGCTAGATGTGTTCGTATCAGGTACTAGCTCACTGCGCTAGGTGTCACTTACCAAACACGCATATGGAAATTAATAGTATATCTGACTTTCCTTCAACTTTCTCTGCCATTCAAGCAACTTTGTTGCAGATAATACACCAACTAAGTCTTTATTTGTCTTTGACACGCAGAAATACCTTTCCTAGCATCACGGTATTACTGATTACACATACAAATGTAGCTATCATCGACATGTCAGGTACTAATGAACTAATGAGCAAAAACCACCAGCCTGAATAATAATGTTCTTAAAGCATCTAAGCCGTAGTCATTTATTTGGTCTGTATTCTCTGTGAAACTTCCTGCAAATGTGGTTGTTTCTCCACTTTGAAGGAGCTGTTATCTATTGGCATTCCTCCCAGCTCACTTTCCTCCGACGGTTTCAAAGTAATGATGCCGAAAGTACATGAAGGTGTTAGGCTATGATTAACACCTTGCGGGTATGTAATCTAGATTATTACCTCCGTCCCAACGGATGGGCGAGATTCACCAAATGGTTTATCTGCTGAGAAAGTTCTTTCAGGTGATTCCCCTGACGGATTTAGAAAGTAGTACTCTAGATCTACCTTCACCAGACGCAACATTACAATGGGATTATAGTACCAGATGCCGAGGCCTTGGGATGCAGCATCCGTACTTACTTCAGCTATTATTTTGGGAGGTTTACATCGAGGATACTGCATAATTCATGCTCCTAAAAGCGAGGATAATGTCAGGTAGCAATTACAACGTGAAGAGCAAAGGTGATGTCTCTAGTGACCACCTCGGCACGTCAGCCCCCTCTAATGGCTAGCTCCAACTTTTTAGCAGGCGGTTGTCTGGCGCGCCGTGGGAGAGAGTGGCGTAAAGAACAACGATTCATCACCTGTCAAGCCTCCACTACCTGGTAGGGACCTCAGTACGCGTATCCTCCTCTCATGTTGTACGGAAGTGCAGATGAAAGACTTTCTGTGACTCAGGAAACAGGGAAGGAAGGAAACTGTGCTGACATCAAAAGAAAAGGAGAGAGAATAAAGGGGAAAGATGCCAACATCAAATAAACAGTTTCAGACAGGGATGGTTGCTTCACCTTTGGTTCTACCCTTTGATCATGCACTGTAGACTAGTCTGAAAGCACTGTAAACACGCTTAAGAGCCCACAATTTATAGCTTAGCGGTAATTTCTAACAGATAGAGGTCCTCATAGCGATGTCCAACGACCTCTGGTTCTTAGTGTATTCCTTGTAATGATTATGTTTCATGCACAAGATCACACTTATTCAACGTCGTCAATCAGAAAGAAAAGTGCTCATGACCTAAGCGCATGGTTGCAGAACAATAGGCCATGGCATACCTTGAATGAATGGTCCATTGTCCAACCTCCCATACACCCATCCGTCACATCGGTCTTGAACCTGACCGTAAGCAAAAGTTTAATTGCCAGCTGTAGCCGCGGCTTAAGTACTTTCACGATTTACGCTGACTCATCCAAGATATGTTTGTATGATAAGACCAAAAATGAGTTTTTCCTAATTACCATTCTGCAAGGTAGCCACTTATTTTTCTATAAGGTTCTCGCTCAATGTTATCTTGCATGGTGTACTTTGTCTGCTCCTTGCCGTGGCACAAGTTGTAGGTGAAGATAACTTTATCATCGTCGGCGCACAGACAGTGCTTCCGGGCATGCAGCAATGACCGTGCTTCATATCACCTCTGAAACCTGCTGTGCTAAGCATCTTCCTAAACTCGGTAATTTCTTTCAAGTCAAAAGTTTTCAAGAGTTCACGTACCCTGCAAGACTCTGCTTGAATGAATCATTTGCGGTCAAGTCCAAAGCCGTCCAGACCGCCTCAGTATGAGTTATTATTGTATCATAGTCAGCATGATCTTATCGGTGACTTCATGGCACAATCAGTGCGTAACTGCCGGTTCTTTATCAGCCATGTTATCTATACAATATTTCTGTCTACTGAAGAGCCAGTATTGTGATGTGTGCGATAGGGCGGTGGGCCTTGAAGTAGAGGTTGCGTGCATGGAAACATGGCTCCGGGCAGGAAACAGCGGGAGGCCATGTCGAATCTAACTCTGCCTTTCCGATACATAAGAAGGATGGAAGGGATACAAACGAGCAGTAAATAGTTGTTCAATTGACTGGAAGGAAATACAGGGTCCTACTCAGGACGTGTAATTAATAATGATTTTATGACATGAAAGGTGGAATATGCTAGACGTCTTTTGCAGCGCCGCCAACGGTAGTGGCTATAGGTGCAGCGACTGCAGCCTATTGATAACTTGTGGACCGGGGTCTTTTAGCCCAACAGAAAAGGAATCCCTGTTTGAAACATGTTTATGTGCAAAAAGAAGATGCTGAATAGAAAACATTTAAGAGTTATGTTGCACTAGTTTTACTTAACGTTATGCTTACTATAGTTTTTGTAATAGGTTTAACGTCACATTTCCAAACCGGTACCGGCTGGGCGTTTTGTGGAAACAAATAATAGAAACGTTCCTTGAAAATATATTCAAATAATACCCACAACTATTCTCTTTACGTCTTGTTTAGTTTGGTGTCTTTGATATCATACTTTTTGTTCCCGAAAGCTGCCCGGCCGGGCCCCGGTTTGGAGATGTGATGTAAGTAGGACGCACTTTAACGTTGTCTCAATTCTAAAGGCCTGCCGCTACGAAGATTCTAAAGAGTCCTTAATATGCCTTATGGATCAGGGAAAGCTTTGAATGTCAGGCGCGTGATCTCATTGAGGCACTTCCGACCAATTCTCCGTAACAAATCAGTTACTTTCTAGTTAAGGTACACCATTGGCTATGACGTCATGGTATACACGGAAGGAGATGTGATGGGGATGTAGATGGGGTACTCTATTTTGGTGTTTTAGCTTTGACCTTGACTAGTTTTCAAATCAGAGGTCAAGACCTTTAAAGTGTGCATCAGACTAAATATATGATTCTTGCACGGGTCAGCTAAAGGTGGACTCTCATTGCACTTGGGGCACCGGTGCGGCACTGTGGGGTTCGCTCACTGCGGCACTGTTTTGTTATTTTCGCGATTTATAATAATTTAGATATTGCGTAATACGTAAAGGTTTGACTTAAAAGACAACAAATTACACAAAACGGAAGAAAATTCGTTCTTTATCTCTGAAATTCATTGAGTCATCTAAAAAACCCGCAGTGCCGCACCGGTGCCCCAAGTGCAGTTACAGTCCACCTTGAATTAGGAAAATCCTTCAAGACTTAAAAGCAGAGATCAGGCAAGAAGTCTTAATATTTTCTAGATACACCATTTGCCGAATCGTGAACGTTTAGAAGTGTAACGGACACTGTAAGTCATGATCACTCTACCAGCAAGCTGATTGTAGATGAGGTCTGTACATTTACAGAAGCAACTCACGATTACGTAAAAGAAAACAATAAAATGAAAATTTGTGTAGCCTGAACTATAATGTACATCAAATAATAAGATTCATTACTTAATAGCAACATTTTCTTGAGACGTTATATTGACATATGTCAAAGCAGCTATCTATGTTTAGTCTAAAGCTTTACTATCCTGGATCTTCACTGTTGACAATATTGATCACTTAAAAATTATCTGTCTTCGAAACACGAAAAACGTACATGTAAGAGTTTTGTGCAAGCCCGGTTAATCTAACGGTTCATATTGACGGTAATTCGATTGTCTGTTGCATGATGACAACTTAGTTCAGAATTATAGCGGCTTCGTGTTGAAAAATTTTCCCAGTGGAGATTCAATACTCTGATAAAGAGTGTGTATACTAGATACATAGACCGCTGTTAAAGTCGTTCTATTGTCAGGGACATACTGCAGTTGATACAACCCAACAAAGAGAGGAATTTGCGGTGTGTACAGTTAAGGCATATGGATAACATCATAACATCGTGTATTGACATATTGAAAAGACTTTGACAGATCACAGGGCAACTGTTCAGCTTCCCTTTGACATGGAAAATTAAAGCAATTATCTGCTCATTCGTAAATTGTTTTTGACATGATAGTCATCATTGTTTAAAAATCAAAAGTCTGAAACTTTTCCTGCATCGTATTTCAGAAGAAATGCAAGTCTTTTGTCGTCAAAGAGTACTCTATGAACTCCATTTGAAAGTTGTCCAACCGTAATTTTGTTTTATGGTTGAATGAGCGATAGAAGACGAACAGAAAGATGTTGTGTTGAACAAATTCCTTTTTTGTTTGAACACACCACGCTCTCCCAAAGAAAAACACATCATGCAGCTTAGAACTGCAACTGGGTTGAAAGATTTAATTCTTTGTGTACACATAAGTGAACAAGACACAGTGGTGATGTACTCTAGCAAAGCAAGCCGATATAATCATCACCATTTGAATTTTTTTTCAATTTTGCATATGGTATCTTTCGTTCCCTGGTGATGAAATAGTTCCTCTGGCTGGCCGACTCCCCGAGCGTACTTTTGACCCTGTTTGTCCAATTTTTGCTATCAGACCACCGATCTACGGAGCCTGGTAGAAACTGATGGATAGCAACTATCTTGTTCTTGAATACCACGATGTCTTACAACCGTCTTTCTTAGGCTAAAGGAACCTACACTATGCGGTAACACCTATCAGATTTTTCCGGCTTACACTGAGCAAACTTGACAGTCGATGTGACTATAAAACACAGGCTTGAAGAATAAAGGAAACAACATTTCATCAGCTATCATTCAAGAAATCGACGTTTGTCTTTCTTCTACGTTTCGATCCACGATAACCCTCTGGTAAATCATCGGCTTTTGTTGGAGTTATACCGCCTTCAATATGTGTCGAGACAGTTTGAACATTTGCCAGTGCATTCATTGTGTGCAGTAAAGGTTTTTGATGGAATCGAGAACAAAAAATGAACACCAATCATAGACAAACACAATGCAAGGCGAGGTTCAAGAGGGTCCCGTCTTGGTATGAATGTCCAGAATTGTTTGGGCTTTTACCGCTCGTGTGATTTAAGCCAGACGTCCCAACAGTGATTTAATTATTAATAACCATTCAAAAACCTCTTATACTAGAAAATAGGCAATTTACAACAAATCATAAAAGGTGGCTGTCAAGTTGCTCGTAATTGTCTTGGAGCAAAAGCCACCCACAACGTTTACTAGGCAAGGCCGAAAGTGTATTTTTATGTGAGGTGCGAGGATTGTCTCTAGTAACGGACATTTGGACACTTTGAAATTTCAAATCTTATTCTGATAACGTACTTGTACTTGGATGTCTCGCTGTCAGTTCGAATCAATGTATATGACTTTTGGCATTCATTCAAAACTGTTTTTTTTTTAGTTTTTCTAAGAAAAGTCTTATTTTATAACGGTGATTAAAGCAAGGAGGTTAACATAGTCTCTGTTGTTCCTGTTGACACTATCCTCAGCACTGTTGAACCTTAAATGTGATATGTATATACACGATGAACGCTTAAGGGCAAACAGGGATTTGTAAGGCTATGCGTTGAGGTAGAACGAATGCCCCTTCCTCCATTATCACAGACGGTTGAATCTGAGACCACATAATATGACAGGTCTCACCGGAGCTCCGTGACGGCCGTCCTTTTGTTTGCAAGATTATGGCTGGCGCCACCAGACGCTCCAGTCAAGAATGAAACAACTCTTATCAATAATTAAGGCCATTTTCCATTTCTCTTTCAGCCGTCAAAATGGAGGAGTGTGACGGAAAACCACCATCCAAGAGGACTAAATAGGGCGGGAGAGGAGATGGTTTGACTCGTAAGGTCAACGGGGGACAGCTTTCTTCTGATTCAGTGCTTCCGACGAAATCTCGCGAGAGTTGATGACGTCGTGCGATGAGCGTGACTTGAGAGGACTGTGAAGGCCAGCTTTGAAGTATGTCTAAGCTCTAAAAGAACGAAAGCGTTGGGTATTTTCGGTAGAATCCATACAAACTGCCAAATACACAGACAGTAAGTCGTTTAAAAATGCACCAACGTCCCTTTATGTACATGAGTACAAAAGAAGTCCATGATTTTCGTACCATGTGCATACCCGGTGATTGGCATTGCACAGGAACCCGTCACGAACAGACACAGTACGTGGTACACGATGGTGATAAAACATAAATAATATCAGATTCTACATATATTTGACCAAAGTGATCTGCTCAACAAACGTTTTTGCCAGTTTGGTCAGAACCAAACACCGTCGTATTCGTGAATGGAAAGAGCCTTACTTGCTTACATTTGAGTATTGTGATACTAGCAATGTGCAATATAATTCATAAAAAACTAGGATCCTATGACACTGCATATCACCCTTTATAGATATGGATGACTTGAAGTACTTCACTTTGGGATATCTTTTTTTACATGTATACACAAACATTCACGATATAGTTGAATAAGGAGGGATTTCTTAACTTCTACCACTTAACGTTATTGCATGCTTTCTGTGTATCCGCGACCTCTTTTACATAGGCAGGCAATACAAATGTATCAAGGATATCTGCGTACATCTAATGAGCTTTCACTATCTGGTGAAAGGCCCTTGGATGTATGTATATTCCTGTGTTTGGCAATAACTGTTCTCCCCGATATTGGTGTTGCAAAGAAAAGATTACGACGGCATTCGTCAGTTGCACTGACAGAAGATATGAATGACAAGTTGAGAAATATAAGAGTGTACATATTGTTATCAAGCGCAATCAGATAATGTTTAAATTGTGTGAATGTTTGTTTCAGAGGGATGATATTTTGTGTCTATCTAAATGTATGCCTGGCTGTGATCTATGACAGATGACGTCTTTACGTATGAATTATATGTTCGAAAATAAAATAAAAACAACGTCATTACGATTGTCTGTGTCGCCATTTACTGGTGTATTTATCAATTATAATATTTATTTCATCTTAGTTGCAGCTTTAACTTCTAGAAGTTGATTTCCAAAAGTGCCCACCTGGCCGAGTATATACAGAAATATACGTGCACAGTATACACTTTCTCTTGTTGTCGATCAGTGAATAGAATGATGGATGACACTACAGTGTTGGACAGTGCGGCATATTTAAGCTACCTTTATTATTACGTTTGTTATTACAGTGAAATAACTATATTTAGTCACGCCCCTGGCCTTCACAACTATACAGGGATATATATATTTACTATATCAACATTACTGAAGTAAGGCGGGGAATTTTTATGATTCTAATCCAACAGTAGTTGATGTAGATGGCTAATGGGCTGAATACAGCTTCCAGTGTTTTCCCCACTAGATTGGGAACCCAATAGACACCACCTATGAGTAATGGATTGAAGAAATCAGACTGTAGTCAGCATGATCTTATCTTTGTCTTAGCTACATCCCCATACATCATAACCCACACGGGGTATCTTTATCAGGTCTCATATTGTTGAAAATGCATATGAAGAACCAGTATTGTGATGTGTGAGATAGAGCAGTGTCCTTGAAGGGCAGACGTCAGAGTTGAGTTGCGCAGCAGAGGGCACAAATTATAGTGCCACCTAAAATCCTTAAAAATCCTCGTAGAACATTTGGGCCCAACCTGGAGACCTTCTGGATTTAGAAAGAACAGATAGGGTCCCATTATGGTCAAAATTTGCTCAGTTTGGCAGTTTAGTTGGCGCGTGGAAGGTGTTTAGGTGTTTGGTCATACGGGTGGTATCAGAAGAAAGCTGGGGTAAAATGTGAGGTTTCTTTCATAGAGTTTGAGCCAATCAACACGCCTGGTAGAGAGAAAAAAAATAAGATTGAATTTAGGGTTAGTACTTTTTGTAAAGCCTTTTTTCAGTGTATTTTAACATGCTTTCCTATTGAGAGGTCTAACTGTGTTATCAACCCCGAAGAGGAGGTTGCGTGCATGCAAACATGGCTCCGGGCAGGAAACAGCGGGAGGCCATGTCGCCATTGCCATACGTAGAAAGGATGGAAGAGGAACAAACGAGCAGTAAATCGTTGTTCAATGAACTGGAAGGAAATACAGGTTCTATTTTAACACGTGTAATTTATAACAGTTTTATGATGATGAGGATTTATTGCCATGCCGATGGGGAAAGACGGTTGTTCTTTTGCAGCGCCTCCTGTGGACAAGAGGATGCAGCTGCAGCGCAGTGTTGAAGCCCTTTGTCCTAAAGTCTCATAGATTGAGTTTTAAAGAATATTTTACAACGCAGCAATCATCCCTAAGTAATGGTAGAACGTAAACCCATAAAAGAACCTTATAGACCCACGGGAAGGACCTTTACAACTTAGGCGGCCTGATTGCACGGCTAATTAACATATGGTAACAATATTGCGCATGGTATAAACATAATTCACTGCCTCAAAGACTTCAACCTTCCTCTGTAGATCAATGTAGCCTCTGATCTATGTGACAGTTTGTAAACTTGATGTAAGCCGTTAAAAAGACTTCACAAGCAACAAAACCCTCAGTCGACTGTTTGGCGCCAGGTTTTCAGACTATTCATGGGGTGACTGAAGATCTCCAGTTCTCCGTAACAAATCAATCACATATCTAGTAAAAACCGCCCACGAAGTCATGGAGCTGTTCCACCAGCGTCTAAATACACTGTCACGCAGATAGCAGTAATAACGTTAACGTTTTTACTTCCTGCCTTTAAGTATTGTCGTTCCTCATATCAAGCGTTTCGTTGATTCCGCAATCGGTCTCAAAAGAATAACCGTCTTTCCTGCAGTATACATTTTGAAACTTTTTATAGACAAACTTAGAATACTGGTACCGTTGCCATATTCATCCCGACAAGTGTCAACTTAGGACTTTGAAATGGAAGATTTTGAAAAGGACGGTTTGTGGCCATGTATTTTCATGTAACGACGTGAAAAAGGCGTCTGGGCCAATAAATGTCACATAATAGTTATTCATTCCCATACAACTGCCGTTACAAAATGCGGTACAACTAACAAGCATTAACAAGCATAACACGAGATAGAGGTCTCCGGGTCAAGTCTTTATGTGAAGACCCAAATATTTAGTACTACTTTACTACGCTTCCCTTGTGATTTGAGTCAAGAGCTTTTCATAATATAAATCATTAATGGTCATTCAAAAACTCATTATGGTCGGGAGATGGCAATTTACTACAGATCATGAAAATTGACTTTCGAATAACGCATTATTTTCTGGGAATAATAACAGCGACTTATTACAACTAACATTGGTGGTGAATCCGCTGTGTGTTGCTGAGAAGGAAATGATCTGGATGATCGGCAAATAAAGACACGTTTCAAAGTTCAAATCATTACCTGCAGTGACGATGTCTACAGATATCTTAATTACGCCTACTTCTTACGTAGACTGATGAGTAAATGAGTATAGGGGGCGCTTCTACGGACTGGTATGCCACCAACCTGAAGCAGGCCGTCGATTCGGCCTTCGATTCCTAGCCGGCGTATCAGCTGACGATTCGGCTTTGCACATCCGATTCGGACATGGATTCGAAGAAATTAAAACAATTAAGTTCCTTTAAACCCTAAAATGGATATCAAGAATTGCTTTATATTGTCTATTATCAGCCAATATAATTTTTTTTATTATGTAAACATTAAAAATTTGACACTAAAAGTATAATTTCAACTATTAAGCACAAATATAAAAGTAGCAGACGACATCTAGCGACAAAGTCATGAACTACGACTTCACAGCAAGGGATTTCCAGATACCCGACATTCGTCATATCCCAATAGTTTTCAAGCCTTGTCGAAAAGCAACGAAGTAATTCTTAGTAGTCAAATAGCTTTAATTTTTCCCGTCGACGGCTAATTCTAACGCAAATGTATGTGCTTCGGATAATCAGGTCTTTTTCTTTATTCTCTGATTCAAACAAGCTATAGTAGCGGTGGTGTAAAAATAAACTTAACGTTTAAAACAAGCAGTCAAAGGGAACATAGGATTTATGCACAATGTAGCCACAAGAGTATTAGATGTATTAGATAAAAGCGACATCTACCAGAAAAAGTACAAAATGCTGTTCATGATAAAATCTGCCAAGGCAAGATGCAAAATAGTGAAGAACACATAATGATGCATTTATTAGCAACACTAATGATACTTTTAAGACAAATACTTAATATTTAAAAATATTTGTAAAATTAAGATAGATGCAAACATTATCCGCGATTGCGTGATTGTCAAGAACATTATCTCAAATGACAAATCAGGTGATTGAGATAAAAGAATGAAATGGTTCCTGCAAATAAACACAGGATTCAATTTATTTGCTATAGCATAAAGTACACAGACGTTCAGAAATTGACATTTTTGTGTGTAGAAGCAATGACTCAACAACTACATTTTACAACATGTTGCTGACTAGTAACTATTCATTATTTAAGTGTGTACAGATGGCCATCTGTATGTGCCCTTATTTTTGCCCTTACGTAACTCAGTGTATATAAAGTCTGGACATTTCCTTCGAATTGTCTTCAGGTGGTATCGATATCGATCTGTTTTCACTTTGGTAACACTAGAATTCCTATTGGAGTTGTTCGTGCAAAATATGAATAAGTAAATCTGGCAGTTTGGATCTGCATACTTTCTAGTGTATCTTCGTAGACGGGTCCCAAACTGTTGCGACATACTCAAGGTTTGATCTTACCAGCGACGTGCATGCAAGTGTATGTCATTTTGCGGTCTATGTACAGATGCTTAGCATACAAGCGAATGCAGAGTGAGGTAAAAGGCCGAAAGGAAATTAAAACAAACTTCTACATCCTGTCACTCATGTAACCTGCACTGACTTTGGAGTCATATAGATCACACATTGTCATAATTCTTACATTATTATGTTTGTACATTTTGCACCGTGCTATTGAATTACTTAAGAAAATATCATGGCAAGTTAGCAGTCCTGCATCGTTTCAAAGGCGTGAGTTGCTAAGATCCAAAAGAATTGGTACCATAAATTTATAAGACAAGTACCTGTGATCGTTTGGAAGGTGAACCAGGCCCAACGTTTCCACACAGAAGGTTTTGGTTGTGATTATCAGGGACGGGTCGATCACCATTACACAGAACGTGATCACCCCGTCATACTCACGGCAAGCTCTGTCCACGTGGTGTTTGATATGTACCTGACACAGACCTACATCACTACAGTGTATGTCTACGTGATATACCCGCCCCCTGGGTGTCATATAACTCCCCCCATAACTCAAACTCTTAGCTGCTGGCTCACTGTTGTCGACAAGAATAGTGACTCCCCGCTTGGACAACCCATGTAAACTGGAGGCACTGAGCTGATACTGATCCCAATCTACAAAAATACTTTTGCCAGACAGAATCTGCTCGAGAAACTCAGGCCTTATCAGCCGCACCATGTCGGAGGGTTGGAAGGGCATTACTGATGGTGGTGGAGGGTATGGGAGAACACCCTTGGCTTCCAAGTTACTCAGGACTTCGTTGCACGTGCCTTGGAAGTACATAACATCCTAGAATTGCAAAGGATATAATATTAGTGATATTTTGTCACTAAACTTCAAATTTTCAAAATACAGCACCGTGTCTGCGTACACACAACTAGTGTCATGTGTATAATATGTATATGTGCGTGTGCGTTTTTCTATACGCATGAGAGTATGTTTGTTGAGTGAGTGGGTGGGTGGGTGTGGACGTGTCTGAGCGCCTGCGTCTGTGTGAGTGTGTAAGTGAGTGTCTATGTAACTATGTGTGTTCGAATGTGTGTATATTTGTGTGTATTGGATGCGTGATGTGTGCTGAATTATTTGTCCATGTGCAATACTAGCCTGTGTTTACACAAGCTCTCTCGCCGGCTGGGCTTAATGACCCCCTCCCCCCGACTACGGGTGGCGGCAATTGTAGGGCCGGCCGCTAGGGGCTTGATTTTAGTCAGGCTAGTGCAATACATGTGAAACAGTGAATAAATGGATACTTGCTATTACACAGATGTCCTTCCTGTTCATGCCTTTCAAAAGGTATAGTCGCTTGACGTCCGCAATGGCATGTCGCTCGAGATGCAGCAGCCTAGGGTGAAGACGCAGCTGCAGCGCTTTTTCGAGTTCAAATCCGATTCTTGTCAGTAACTTCTTCCCCTGCAGTTTCGGGGCGATCCGTATGGATTTGTGAAACAGATACGCACCGCCATCAGTCATGTAACACACATACACGGCAATCTGCAAAGGCAACATTGTCAGAGATTACTTAGATAACAGAGAAAGACAACAGGGCCTGGCGTTCTCTCTATTCCAAACGATACACATCCTTACAGAACCAGACGTTACCGACTGCGCACCAATGGTATGATAAAAGATACAGTTGTCTTCCGATTATCAATTTCTTTATCATGTAATTTTCTTTTAAATTTACACAGTACCATGATGAAACTTTCGTCGCATTTTTGAGATTTTTCAAACCATCACTATCATATAATATAACATATAGTCTATTTAATGAAACATTATCATATAGCCAAGCACCGCGGACCAATCAGAAGGTCCCATTCCTTGACGCCGTAACACATAGATTCCTGCCAGCCCGGTGTTAATTCAAATCGACTATTCATTTCAAACAATCAGAAGAAGCGTCAGGGCAGGGGAAATAAGCACAGACTGCAAAGGGGGGGGGGGGGGGTAACATTGATAGTGAGGTTTGTTGTTCTGAAAAATATTTACCATCTTGAAATAAAACGTCTCAATCTAGAATGATAGAAAAAAAGATTAAAGTTGCTTCAATTCAAGTCCACGTTATACGGAGCGGCTAAACACATAATTTTGTACCCCAGCTGCAAGTGGAACAATCCGCAGACGATAGGTCAACAGCCTGCAGTCTATCGTACAATTATTTGGGGACAATGTCCACTTTCACCCGTTACATTCAACTTTAAGTAACATAATGAATCGACTTTGCCTCTTTTTGTAACTGAACGACATTTCACATACAAGTTATATATTGTTTAAATTCGCTGTTCAACTTTATTGAATGTACTGAATTATGGACGTATGTATAATAAAGGAATTTGTCGCATAAATGGGTCAGTTGGGTAGGTTATATGATAATAACGTTAATGACCCGCCTGTTACTCGGTATATATGGTGTCATAACGCCAGGTTCTTTGCTATAACCGGTACCACCAAATAAAACGACCGAGTGAGCGAAGCGAACAGGTTGGTTTTATTCGGTGGTTATAGCAACGGACCAGGAGTTATAACACAATATACACCTCGGGGTTGGTCATTGACCCTTGACTATACAATATTGATATCACAAATTGGATATAGCAATGAATAAGTACCACTTTGTTGTCAGCTTCCGCTACTAATACATAGGCTTCCGGATCATCCACCCATTGGTGGAATTTGGCGGGCAGGTAGTCAAACCCGTCCCGAACAGTTTCTACTGATGCTATCTTCATCACAGCGTTGTAGTCACTATGTTTGGCTTCACGGCATTTCAGGTGGAAGCTGTCTTGGTTCGCCTAATAGATTTTTGAAAACATTGTCACAAGTCACAACAACTTCCGACAAATTGTAAGCGTCGCACACATTATAATATACATAGATCTGAAAATACTGTTGAACTGAGCTCATTGTGGAGACCATGAAAGACAGCAGCCGGATACCCGATTGTTGACCGACAATTACAAACTTTTAAGACAACCTCTACAGCTTGAGGGCCCCAATGTGCCGCATTGAAATTTTGCTACAGAGGAACAGTCTCTAAGTCAAAACACAGTACGCTGGCACTCGAATTCTTTAAACAAAAAGACGTTAGAAGTAGAGCAATTGTTGGTCGGGCTAAGCGCTGAGGAACGTGACCCAGCGTGTACGCCCTGGAAACAGTCTGACATCCAGGACGGGACTGCAATCAACTGAAAACAAATTGAAAAATTTTGGTTGTTATGTAGGACAGCCTGTCTGGTGGTCCAAACAACTTCCCTACGCTGCTGAAAAGACATGTTGGAAAAACATCTTGAGGCATGAAGCAATATTGAATTCAGTAATGCTGACTTACCATACCTCCCTGTTGTCTAACTGGCGTGGACAAATCTAGGGCTGGACTTCTGGGTCCCTTACGATTAAGTCACGTAACGTTAGGCCGACACCTCCTGGAAAAGTCACAAGTTAATAACTCCGTTGAAAGTTTCAGGTATTCTGTAGTCGCTTTATTTTGGAGACAAATTCTCAGAAATGGCGAATTTGGGGGGCAAAACTAACGTTATGGTCGGCGATCAAGTTTCAACTCCGACCCGGAACAGAAAGGTGAAACACTGATCCAAAGTGACCTTTGATACCTCACCATTGTGTAACGACCTTGAGCTAGCCAAGAACCTAGCAGCAGTTTCAGCAACCGATTCGAGGTTATAGTAAATCTAACGCAAATATGTCTGCTTTAAATAATCAGGTCTTCTTAGTCTTTTATTCTCTTAACTTACTCAAACAAACTGTGACAACGATGGATCAGGTGTAAAAGAAAATTCTAAGTCTAAAATAAGCACCCAAAGGATAAATATGATCTATGTACAATGTAGGCATAACAGATGTATTAGATAAAAGCGACATCTACCAGAAAAAGTAGAAAATGCTGTTGATAATAAAATCTGCCAAAGCAAGAAGCATAGTACGGTAGTGAAGAGCACATAATGATGCATCCATTTGCGACACAAATAATAACTTCAAGGAAAATACTTGATACTTGTATAACTGTGATAGATGCCAACATTATCGGTGATTTCATGGTTGAAGGCTTGTTAATATTACATTTTAATGACATAAAATTATTGAGATCAAAGGATGAAATTGTAACCTGCAAAATAAAAAAAACAGAATTCAATTTATTTGTTATAGCATAAAATACACAGACATTCAAAAATTGATGTGTGTAGAAGCAATGACTCAACAATTGCATTTTACAACATGTTGCTGACTATTTATTTTAAGTGTGTACAGATGGTCACCTATATGTGCCCTTACTTTTGTTGGTATGTAACATGCTCGAGGTATATCCAAGAACCGTGGATTGATGAACTCCACAGCTGTGCAGTTCATCACTATGTTGATGAAATCCACAGCTGTGGATTTCATCGGTAGAAGGATGATGAACTCCACAGCTGTGGATTTCATCGATATGTAGTGATGAAATCCACGGGCGTTCCGCCGCTAATACTGACATTGGGCTGTGGACTTCATCAATATGTAGTGATGAAATCCACGAACGTTCCGTCGCTAATACTGACAATTGACTGTGGACTTCATCAATATGTAGTGATGAAATCCACGGGCGTTCCTTCGCTATATACTGACATTGGGATGTGGACTTCATCAATATGTAGTGATGAAATCCACGGGCATTCCGTCGCTAATACTGACATTGGGCTGTGGACTTCATCAATATGTAGTGATGAAATGAGGTATATCCAAGAACCGTGGATTGATGAACTCCACAGCTATGGAGTTCATCACTATGTTGATGAAATCCACAGCTGTGGATTTCATCGGTAGAAGGATGATGAACTCCACAGCTGTGGATTTCATCGATATGTAGTGATGAAATCCACGGGCATTCCGCCGCTAATACTGACATTTGGCTGTGGACTTCATCAGTATGTAGTGATGAAATCCACGGGCATTCCGTCGCTAATACTGACATTTGGCTGTGGACTTCATCAGTATGTAGTGATGAAATCCACGGGCATTCCGTCGCTAATAATGACATTTGGCTGTGGACTTCATCAGTATGTAGTGATGAAATCCACGGGCATTCCGCCGCTAATACTGACATTTGGCTGTGGACTTCATCAGTATGTAGTGATGAAATCCACGGGCATTCCGTCGCTAATATTAACATTTAGCTGTAGACTTCATCAGTATGTAGTGATGAAATCCACGGGCATTCCGCCGCTTATACTGACATACTAGTAAGCGTAATATGGCATTTTTTAAAAATCATGTTTAGTGTTAGGGATTCTGACAAACATAGATATCTTTACAGGTTTTTGTTCGATGGTCATTGATTAAATCCTTGGAGGGCTCTACTCTCGCCAAAATACTTTTAGTAATACTTCGGCCTACTGTACCTTTTTGAAATTTGACCAACACATTGCTTATCACCGCACAAAGATTGACGAAATTGCCGTTGAATTTTTTACTCACTTAGGTATTTTTTGTTTGCTATTGTACGGGCCTCAGCTCTGTGTGTCCCTTGCCTTTGTATGTAAATACTCCTAAACCATTCTTTACAATGTTTGCTTTTTCAGAAGAGTTCAACTTCAAATTACAATGCGTCGTAAGGGCCGCCATCGCTGAGTCAGGATTTGACCCTGACACGTTTTACCGTGGCGGACAACCCAAGCTTCTCGACAGCCATGAAGACCAGCGCAACTGCGACAGCGGCCAAAGCGAGAGATCAGAAGATGAGGGTAGCAGCGAAGACTCTGAAGATGAAGATAGTGTTCAAAGTTCAGTCTCGGAAGATGAGGAGAGTTACCAAAGTTCAAGTTCGGTCTCTGAAGATGACGAGAGTCACCAAAGCGACGACCCTGGCGTACAGAGAGGGCAGCTGACTACCCCCACCGCCGGGCGTCTGCGTCTGGGCGAGCCGGGTCAACCTCGCGAGGATCGCCGCTGCCCAGTCTACAGGCTTGCCGAGCAGACAGGGCAGCAGACTACCCCCACCGCCGGGCGGCTGCGTCTGGGCGAGCCGGGTCAACCTCGCGAGGATCGCAGCTGCCCAGTCTACAGGCTTGCCGAGAAGAGAGGACAGCAGACCACACCCGCCACCGGGCGACCACGCCTGGGCGAGCCGGGCCGTCAGCAACGTGATGACTGCCGCCGGTTACTGTACAGACCGCCCGCACAGAGAGAACAGCAGACCTCCCGCATCACCCATCCCACCACCACTGGGCGACCGCGTCTACAAGGATCTCCCCACAGCCAGTCACAGAAAAAACAATCAGCTACTAGAACCTCCCAAACAAGCGCACCTAGAAAGAAAAGGCCACGAGTACAGAATGTCCCTTACACCCCATCCGATTATATATAGAAAAGACAGCTCGAAAAGATGGTAAAAATACTCAAACAAAACAAACGAGAATTCGTAGACCTCAGACCTAAATGAAATGTGTTTGGTGTTAGTAGATCTAGATTTATTGTGTAATTTTGTACATTGATTTTTCAATTGTGCTGGAAGTAGGTGTATTGATTGTTTACTTTTGTATCGCTGTATTTTTCATTATGTTCTGATGTGATAACTTCACCGATGAAACTTTATGCCATGCCTCCATTGTAAAGAGACCTGCATTTATCTTCATACAATATATTGACTTAAAATTACAGTGTCCCAGAGACATAGAATAACTTTCTACAAACTTATTTTGTAATGTAGCTCCTGTAGACTAACATATCTAAGTGTTATATTGATTTTTTTTACAAGATACTTCAGGGATAGTTGATGCTTTGAGTAAACATGTAAGAGCTTAAATAGGTTCACTGTGGTTGTAACATTGTTATCATTATTATTAAAAAAAAGAAACTGAAACTCTATCGTGTCTTTGTCCTTTTCTAAATGGCTGCTACATCAAATTCATATGTGTATGTAAGTTTTAAATTTTAGAAATGATTCCGGCCATGCAATTCATCAAGCCTCTATTAAATCCATCCCTGTGGAGAGGCTAAAAATTAAAAATTTGATGACATAGAGATCATAAACCTAAGTAGTAAAATCCAAGACTGTATCGATGAATCTCACGGCCGATCTCCAGTATTAGGGACGGAAGTTGCGTTGAATTCATCAGTAGATCGATGAATCTCACGGCCGATCTCCAGTATTAGGGACGGAAGTGGCGTTGGATTCATCAGTAAATCGATGAATCTCACGGCCGATCATCAGTAGATCGATCTCCAGTATTAGGGACGGAAGTGGCGTTGGATTCATCAGTAGAACGATGAATCTCACGGCCGATCGTCAGTATTAGGGACGGAAGTGGCGTTGGATTCATCAGTAGATCGATGAATCTCACGGCCGATCGTCAGTATAAGGGACGGAAGTGGCGTTGGATTCATCAGTAGATCGATGAATCTCACGGCCGATCGCCAGTATAAGGGACGGAAGTGGCGTTGGATTCATCAGTAGATCGATGAATCTCACGGCCGATCGCCAGTATAAGGGACGGAAGTGGCGTTGGATTCATCAGTAGATCGATGAATCTCACGGCCGATCGCCAGTATTAGGGACGGAAGTGGCGTTGGATTCATCAGTAGATCGATGAATCTCACGGCCGATCGCCAGTATTAGGGACGGAAGTGGCGTTGGATTCATCAGTAGATCGATGAATCCCATGGCCGATCGCCAGTATAAGGGACGGAAGTGGCGTTGGATTCATCAGTAGATCGATGAATCTCACGGCCGATCGTCAGTATTAGGGACGGAAGTGGCGTTGGATTCATCAGTAGATCGATGAATCTCACGGCCGATCGCCAGTATTAGGGACGGAAGTGGCGTTGGATTCATCAGTAGATCGATGAATCTCACAGCACTATTGATGAATTCCACAGCTGTGGAATTCATCATATGATGAATATCACAGCTGTGGAATTCATCATCTAAGTGATGAATATCACAGCTGTGGAATTCATCAATCCACGGTCTTCAGATATAGCTCCTTCATCAGTATGTAGTGATGAAATCCACGGGCATTCCGCCGCTAATACTGACATTTGGCTGTGGACTTCATCAGTATGTAGTGATGAAATCCACGGGCATTCCGTCGCTAACACTGACATTTGGCTGTGGACTTCATCGGTACGTAGTGATTAAATCCTCGGGCATTCTGTCGCTAATACTGACATTTGGTTGTGGACTTCATCTGTATTTAGTGATGAAATCCACGGGCATTCTGCCGCTAATATTGACATTTGGTTGGCTGTGGATTTCATCAATATGTAGGGGTGAAATCCACGGGCATTCCGTCGCTAATACTGACATTTGGCTGTGGATAGTAAAACGCCCTTTCACTAATACTTTTACACAGAGTAATCTATTCTAGCTGATTTATGTCAATCGATTGTGTGATACAATATTAATACAGATACCATTTGTAACAATTTGAATTGATTGACTTTACAGAGCTAGAAGTACGAAAATGTTACTTTGAAAGTGATTTGCACAAAGCTAGAATGTTTTTATTGGATCGTTGAGTATATTATTGACAATACTAGTAAACACAACAGACAGAGCCTCCAACAGACTCTAACCAGAACAACACAATGCCATGTAAAATATTTCTGGTACATTTCTAAGTTAAGCTGGATTCAAAAGACAAACACCTTTACTTTGTGCAAAATATATATTAGTCGCATGTTTGTGACTAGTGACCTTCTGTTTAATGATCGACGTGCAGTCTAATAACTGTTATCAGACTGCACGTCGATTAGCAAATGAAATGCAACCCCTTTATACTCTTGTAGACAATTAGAACCTGGGCCAAAATACAATTGTAAGTCATAATCGTAAACCCTTACCACCCAAGCCACAAAGCACAACACTGGGAAGCAGTGCAGTTCTGATGTATACAGTCTGTTGGTTTAGTATTGTTTGTGATTGATTGAAGAACAAAAGAGCATAATAAGCAATTGGCCTTCTCTGGCTGGGAAGTTGTCTTGCTAAGCAAGAGCTTTATCAATCTCCTTATGCTAAGGGACCAAGAACCCGATTTCCACCTTCCTGACATACAAGGCACACATTCGTAACTTCTTTTCATTTGTAGATGAAACACAATTAGAACAAACAAGTAGCGTAAGAGGAAAGTTACATGGCTGGAATAAATGTGTAAACATTAAAAAGTTTGGACATGACTTTACAGGCGGTCTCACAGCGCCACCTATCTACACTGGTTGGTATTGCAACATGTCCTTCAAGTCGTACACAGTGTGATACTGTGCTGGCCGGATGTTTGCGGGCATTTTTAGCATCTTTCTTGAGAGAGTCAATACACTCCAAGCAACTCTGATTTGCAGGGAGTAAGTGCGTCTTTATTCATTAGAATATTTCTTTTATATGTCTTTCTTTTCTTTTGTATTCAAAGACGAATTTTGTACATAAAGATGTATTTTTTGTTTGGACAAGCCTTTTTGTCGTAAGAATGAGGATCTAGGAACAAGAAGGTTTTGTGTATCCTTTAGGCTGGTGTATCTTAAGAAGAAAAGCGCCGTTAAACGGCTGAAATCATCATTGCAGGTAAACCCGCACCCACAGGAAGGTTTTCTTTGTAACAGGGTAAATAACTAACCTCAAGAAGGTTTTCAACCTCCTTGCTAACCTTAAGTTTAATTGGACATCAAACGCTGGTCAACTATAATTATGCCATGGTTAGATTGATATAGTGGAAGATTCATACAACCACACCCATACCCCGCGTCCCAGACAGGTGATGGAGGGATAAGGAGTGCGGAAAGTCTCCATCCCTGAGCAGAGAGCGAGGCGAGTACTTTTCCCAAGCCATAAGAAATTAGAGAGGATGGTTGGGTGTTTAGGGTAAAGATACCTTCTTCTTTATATCTCAACACCCTCATACCCTTCCTACTGTCCCTAATTGACCCGACTTTAATTTTCGCCTGTTTCTGCCAACCACCTTTTTATCTTCCTCCCCAAAGTCAAACTGTGCGCCTTTTTTGTGATAATATCTTTCCCTTTTATACCCCTGCACTCATTAGCATACGTGTACATATGCATAACTCCTCTGATTGGTTACCCTCCAAAATTGAGTTAACTGACCACCTGTCTGTGGTGCGCGGGGACAGGTGTGACGCTGTGAATAGTACACAAAGATTATTCTGTCTCTTTGCATGCAGTTCTGGTCACCACTGGCTGAGCTTGTCCAGGTAGACCCACGGGCCAGAGCTGACACATCGTCTTGTTGGGGGACTCGTGCAGTAGTTTCTAACACCACAGCTTATGATGGGCACCAACCTCTTCTGTACTGCTGTTCACGGGACATGGAAATACAATGTCAGCAAGGCCACGGCAGGTAAGTTTTATGGATGACGACATCATTAATTTTAAACATGTAGCCATGACCGTAGTTGTAGAAGGGAAACTAGTTCGATGTACATGTAGTAGTCAACTTGGTGAATGATACCAGTCTTCCAGACTTTGTGCATCGATCTTGTATAGCCTGTTTGATGTGATACCATCCAAGTTAGTTTTGACCATGACGGATGCGGGTTTTCCTGCAATGATAATTTTAACCGTTGGGCGGCGCTTTTCTTGTCTTTGCCATAGGATGCACTCCCTTGGCGAAGCAATCTTGATGCTGTTTCACGGTCCACTCTGCAATGACGAGAAGACATATCCAAACCAGGTAACATCGTTATTGTCTGAAGAGTCAAATTAACCTGATGATATCCCTACTAACTGCTATAATCCAAGTTTATTTTTAGTTGAAAATACGCCCTCTTTAGAGTATCAATATATTCATGTAAAACTACAATCCATATGTTAACAGTTGCTGAAGCTTTATTCTTTGAATCAACGTTTGAACCTCATTAATAAAATAGAACCATAGACATTATTAACAAAGGGGCACAACCTTAGAAGATGAGCAACACGTATAATAATAAGAAGTTTATTTGCAAGTTCGTGCCCGAGGGCTAATTGCAAGTACATGTACATGGTATACACATAGTGACAAGGACAGCCATGAATAATATTCTAATCTAATACTAGTGTTGGCTATTTCTAAACAGGTTGGGTTTGACTTCTTTTTTGGAAGCAGAGGGAGACGAAAAGTCCCACATTTTCTAGAATTTGTGGGTTCTGCGATTTCAAGAGAAAAGTAGCTTTCTGTTCGTCTGTCAATGTGGGGAAGTTGGGATAATAATTTGTGACTTCTCTAAACAGAGTGATTCTTTCGGTTTCGTTGAATGAACATTTGGAAATGAAGTGTGTCTCGTCTCCCACTTCTTTAGATGTACAATATTTACAAATTCTTTCACACACTGGTAATCTCTTATATCTCCCTCTTTCCACTTCAAGAGGATGAGCGCTAATTCTGACTTTGCTTATTGCGGAGCGCAGCTCGAAATCAACTAGTTCTAAGTACTTCTCTCTAGCGTAAACAGATTTACAAGTTTTGTAGAATCTAAGCTTACCGGTATCTATACTTATATTATGTAGAGACGTCTGGATATACATATTGGTATACGTATAGACAGCGGAAGTTGTAACATTCTATTACAATCTGGGTTCGTATGATTATCTTAGAGACGTAGAAGTGACGGCCCAGAATTGCATGGAATGGCGCAGGATGGTCCACAAGAGACGTTGCCTTGATGCAAACCACTTGACACAACGATGAAGACACCTTATCAAGTATCAAGTAAGTCAGTATGATTATCTTACGGTTATCTGACGGTTTTTTTTTTCGAGTTACTGTGTGAAGGAAAGACAAAGTTATGTTTTAGATCATTGATGTGACGTGTCATAAAAGCGCGACTTGAGCCCCTAACGTTTTTCTGCATCAAAAACCAGGATCATCCCCAGTCCATTCTACTCCACAGCTGCATAACAGTCGAGCCTAACGATTTTCTCATCGCATCAATGTGCGCAGTTACAATACACCTTTCTCACGCGGCGGCCATGATAGATCCAAGAAGAGGTCAATGAGGCAAACAGACAAAACTTATTTCTAAAATCAGGTCCCATTTAGTTTTCCCCCAAACCACACAAATTTTCATGGTATAAGATAGAATTATAAATATTACAAGAAGTGTTATGCACCGAAAGATGTAGCAATTTAGAGTAGTGTAGACTGACCCCATAGTCGCTTAAGAGATGCAAAATAACAACATAATAATGCAAATTTTTAACGAATTTGCAGCCATTCACTTATTGGTCGATTTCCTAATTGGCAGGCTACCATTGGTCGAACTGCTAATTATGATTGACAGCCTTTTGTTTGCCACATTGAACTCGTTTTAGATCTATCATGGCCGCCGCGTGAGAAAGGTGTATAAACCTGCTTCCATCAAACATAAATCATGTGTTGAGCTTTAACTTGTTATGCTACGTGTTATTCAACCATATTTTATCCAATGTGATATCCTAGTCTGTTTTATCAAGCCCCATCCTATGGAATTCCAGTCTTGTGCCTCACGCTAATATGCCTAGTGCCTCATGCTAATTTTTGCAATCGGAATCACAGCATATAGCCCTCTTCACCGCATGGATGCCACACACTTAGTCTTCTAGCGAAGTGGCATCATGACTCGCCACATTGTTCCCGAATTTTCCAATAGCATTGATACATTACATCCTTTACAAACATTATGTGTCGTAGAAAGAAAGATTGTTACTTCCATATTGACGCACTAGCTGCAATTAGGTTGGAATTTGATCTCCCATTTTTTAGTTGTAACTTCGTTTAAGTTGTGGACCTGGAAGATGTATGTCAATACACAGCTGTAAACCCTTTCAAATCCTTCTATGACTGCAAATCATTTTGACAGTTAGGTATCTATAGATTACATCAAATAGCTGGGTGATTTCGGGCGTGAATGACGTTATAAAGCCCTCTTGAGATAGGATGTCCCCATTGACGTACTTGGGTGTTTATCTCTTGCGCTATATAATGGGGAATCTTGGTCTTTATTGCGCTGCATTGTCTAGACCTAAGTCGCATTGGCTTTAAGAGAGATGGCTAAAAGCACCTCATTTGAGCATGCAGATTATGGCCATTGGTCATAAAGTAAGAAACAAGGACTCTCATCACTAATGAGTTGTCGTGGCTGGTTAAGACTATATTTCCCTAAAACAAAACACGAACATATTTCAATATATACTATGTACAATATGATATGTACTATGTACATACAGTAATGTATGTATAGATATGGTATCTACAAGGCTGTCCTGATGAACCCGTATATATACGGGATGCACATATATGATTCCTGTAGGTGGGTCCAGTAAATACAGGTTTGTGGCATATTTTCTTACCACAGGAAACCGCATTGATCAGGAAGTCTGCAGCAGCAGCACAGAATAGGTCACGTTTTACTGATCAGATCAAACAACCAGCTTAGGAGGGTTAAATTGACAAAAAAAGTCTGAGCAGGACAAAAGATCACAAAGGTCATAAACTTAGAACATGCGAGGGCAAGAGAAGTAGTATGGGGATTACGACCCCTATATCCACCTACCAAATATCATCAGGATCAATCAAAGGCGCTTTTCGAGTGATGCTGTTCACAGACAGACGGAATGACAGACAGACAGACAGACAGACAGACGTACAAGCCTAAAACATAACCTTGCCATTCTGGCAAAGGTAATAAATATATCTACCTTCGAAACGCTCCAGGCGCGTAGGAAAACGCAAGGTCAAGGTTTCGGGTCAAAGTTCAAATCTGACCGGATATCTGTAATCCGCACTGAAGGCCTCGTTCCGGTATTACTCCGCGGGTGGGCACTCAGAAGTATTCCCTCCGAAATATAAATGGGGCCCCAAAATCGTGTGTTTATGTAGACGATAAATTGCCTTTTATCGCTCCCATGTCATATCGAAGGATCTGAGATGAAAGGTTGTGTATTTCTGACAGGATCGGGTGGAAAAGTTTCGGCATTCGGGCGATTCTCGGACGTGTACGTTTGTTTGTCCTGAGTAATGTGGTCAGCAGGTCACTGAAGGAAAGCCCCACTTTCTGAATAGTATTTATGTGCAGTTATAGATGTTATAAAAATCGATCCACTGGTCAGATTTTGGGGAATTTTTTTTTTTATTGAGTACTGGATAAGTGTTTTTTCAATAGAAATTAAAACATCTCCAGTAGAGCTATTTCTTTATTGGATTTTCGCCCATTAAAGTTGCATATTTAAGCACTATTGTAAATGAGGCAACAAAATTCCGGTATGAGGCCTTAAGGTTCCGGTTCGAATTGCAAAGTAATCCGTGAATATAAGACGCAAATCATAGTAAAACCCGAAAATACGAATGAAGGCTCACCTGGGGGATAACCGCTAACCGCTAAGCGAACCCTTCGGTAACCGCAAAAAAGCGACCCCTTACGATCGGACTTCCGAAATTTCAATCAAAATGTGCGTTACTTTCAACACTTG
>NC_049992.1:14612602-14613741 GCF_000003815.2 Branchiostoma floridae | reverse complement strand
GAAATTTCAAACATAATGTGCGTTACTTTTAACACTTGAATATCAAAGTAAAACCCGTGGGCAAAAGGTAAAAAGTGATTTGGGTACCCAAAATTAATTTGTAACTTTTCTACATACGAATGAAGGCTCACCTGGGGGATAACCGCTAACCGCTAAGCGAACCCTTCGGTAACCGCAAAAAAGCGACCCCTTAAGATCGGACTTCCGAAATTTCAATCAAAATGTGCGTTACTTTCAACACTTGAGTATCATAGTAAAACCCGTGGGCAAAAGGTAAAAAGTGATTTGAGTACCCAAAATTACTTTGTAACTTTTCTACATACGAATGAAGGCTCACCTGGGGGATAACTCGCTAACCGCTAAGCGAACCCTTCGGTAACCGCAAAAAAGCGACCCCTTACGATCGGACTTCCGAAATTTCAAACAAAATGTGCGTTACTTTCAACACTTGAGTATCATAGTAAAACCCGTGGGCAAAAGGTAAAAAGTGATTTGAGTACCCAAAATTACTTTGTAACTTTTCTACATACGAATGAAGGCTCACCTGGGGGATAACCGCTAACCGCTAAGCGAACCCTTCGGTAACCGCAAAAAAGCGACCCCTTACGATCGGACTTCCGAAATTTCAAACATAATGTGCGTTACTTTCAACACTTGAATATCAAAGTAAAACCCGTGGGCAAAAGGTAAAAAGTGATTTGGGTACCCAAAATTACTTTGTAACTTTTCTACATACGAATGAAGGCTCACCTGGGGGATAACCGCTAACCGCTAAGCGAACCCTTCAGTAACCGCAAAAAAGCGACCCCTTACGATCGGACTTCCGAAATTTCAATCAAAATGTGCGTTACTTTCAACACTTGAGTATCATAGTAAAACCCGTGGGCAAAAGGTAAAAAGTGATTTGAGTACCCAAAATTACTTTGTAACTTTTCTACATACGAATGAAGGCTCACCTGGGGGATAACCGCTAACCGCTAAGCGAACCCTTCGGTAACCGCAAAAAAGCGACCCCTAACGATCGGACTTCCGAAATTTCAAACAAAATTCGCGTTACTATCAACACTTGAGTATCATAGTAAAACCCGTGGGGCAAAAGATAAAAAGTGATTTGAGTACCCAAAATTACTTTGTAACTT
>NC_049992.1:14554821-14586504 GCF_000003815.2 Branchiostoma floridae | reverse complement strand
AACCCTTCGGTAACCGCAAAAAAGCGACCCCTTACGATCTGACTTCCGAAATTTCAAACAAAATGTGCGTTACTTTCAACACTTGAATATCATAGTATAACCCGTGGGCAAAAGGTAAAAAGTGATTTGAGTACCCTAAATTACTTTGTAACTTTTCTACATACGAATGAAGGCTCACCTGGGGGATAACCGCTAACCGCTAAGCGAACCCTTCGGTAACCGCAAAAAAGCGACCCCTTACGATCGGACTTCCGAAATTTCAAACAAAATGTGCGTTACTTTCAACACTTGAGTATCATAGTAAAACCCGTGGGCAAAAGGTAAAAAGTGATTTGAGTACCCAAAATTACTTTGTAACTTTTCTACATACGAATGAAGGCTCACCTGGGGGATAACCGCTAACCGCTAAGCGAACCCTTCGGTAACCGCAAAAAAGCGACCCCTTACGATCGGACTTCCGAAATTTCAAACATAATGTGCGTTACTTTCAACACTTGAATATCAAAGTAAAACCCGTGGGCAAAAGGTAAAAAGTGATTTGGGTACAAAAATTTATTTTGTAACTTTTCTACATACGAATGAAGGCTCACCTGGGGGATAACCGCTAACCGCTGAGCGAAGCCTTCGGTAACCGCAAAAAAGCGACCCCTTACGATCGGACTTCCGAAATTTCAAACATAATGTGCGTTACTTTCAACACTTGAATATCAAAGTAAACCCCGTGGGCAAAAGGTAAAAAGTGATTTGGGTACCCAAAATTATTTTGTAACTTTTCTACATACGAATGAAGGCTCACCTGGGGGATAACCGCTAACCGCTAAGCGAACCCTTCGGTAACCGCAAAAAAGCGACCCCTTACGATCGGACTTCCGAAATTTCAAACATAATGTGCGTTACTTTCAACACTTGAATATCAAAGTAAAACCCGTGGGCAAAAGGTAAAAAGTGATTTGGGTGCCCAAAATTACTTTGTAACTTTTCTACATACGAATGAAGGCTCAGACAATTGTCAGTATTAGCGACGGAACGACCGTGGATTTCATCACTACGTATTGATGAAGTCCACAGCCCTATGTCAGTATTAGCGACGGAACGCCCGTGGATTTCATCACTACATATTGATGAAGTCCACAGCCCAATGTCAGTATTAGCGACGGAACGCCCGTGGATTTCATCACTACATATTGATGAAGTCCACAGCCCAATGTCAGTATTAGCGACGGAACGCCCGTGGAATTCATCACTACATATTGATGACGTCCACAGCTGTGGAGTTCATCATTATTCTACCGATGAATTCCACAGCTGTGGAGTTCATCAATATAGTGATGAAGTCCACAGCTGTGAAGTTCATCAATCCACGGTTCTCGGATATACCTGAATATACTAGTACAAGTAGTTTGATTTTTAGTAATATCAAATTTTTGTTAAGCATCAATGGTCAATACAACTGTACATGTACATTAGTACATTACATTTTCGCATGTATGCTAATGTTGTAGTTCATCTTAACATATTCTCATAGCTAATATCCTAGTGTTGTAATGTCTAGCCTCCGAATATTCTCACGTCCTCAGTGTAGACTCGTTGTATGCCTTTCCATACAGTATCTCTATATACACTGTCAAGGCTAACTTATCTTCTTTAAGCGTTACATTGCGTTAGTTTCTGACTAACAGGTGCTTGAGACTTACTACCGTACATGTGTGAGTTCAAGATGAATACTAAATTTAGTTAAGATCCTGTCCACGTTCAAGGTTCAAGGTTCAAGTTTATATAGTTTCAAGATAGACTCCACACAATATCTAAATGTATGTTACTCTTCACAGAGTATAAATGAAACAGGGTAAAAATGAAACAGCATAGAGATTGAAACATTCAAAATTACAAATGACGTCGACTGTGTTTGAAATATCTAAAAATGAAATATTAGGCCATGATACATATGTGTTTCCTTTTTATGTTAGAAATAGACAGCCAGAAAACTTAAGAACGCCCGAAAGCCAAAAAGTATTTTTTTAAATGACACAATTCTTTGCTCTACCATGCGGCTTTAGTATTTTATTCTTGCTCTTCGTCCGACCGTGTAACTATGTAAGTAAAATAGGTTGTCTGAAAGATGTTGTGACAATCTTTTACACTTGTTCTTTTGGGGTTTCGTGTTTCAGGGGATTGTGGAACAACCAACCAACTTCTACATCTTGTCCCTCACATAACCTCCAGTGACGTTCGAGTCTTGTCCTGTGATATATGTCTTCACATTTACATAATTCTTACATTATAATGTTTGTATATTTTGAACCATGCTATTCACTTAAGGACATATATCCCGTCGGCAAACGTATTGCGTACGGACAGTACTAGTCTTGTATCATTTCATAGGCGTGAGTTGCTAGGATCCAAATAAATTGGTACCATAAATTTGAAAGCCAATTTTTTGCGGCTGTGATCGTTTGGAAGGTGAACCAGACCCAACGTTTCCACACAGAAGGTTTTGGTTGTGATTATCAGGGACGGGTCGATCACCATTACACAGAACGTGATCACCCCGTCGTACTCACGGCAGGCTCTGTCCACGTGGTGTTTGATATGTAACTGACACAGACCTACATCTCTACAGTGTATGTCTACGTGATATACCCGCCCCCTGGGTGTCATATAACTGCCCCCAAAACTCAAACTCTTAGCTGCTGGCTCACTGTTGTCGACAAGAATAGTGACTCCCCGCTTGGACAGCCCATGTAAGTTGGAGGCACTGAGCTGATACATAATCGTATCTACAACAATACTATTGTCAGACAGAATCTGCTCTACGAACTCTGGTCTTGTCAGCCGCGCCATGTCGGAAGGTTGGTAGGGCACTACTGATGATTGCAGGGAGTATGGAAGAACATCCTTGTTTTCCAAACTACTCAGGACTTCGTTGCAAGTGCCTTGGAAGTACATGTCATCCTGGAGTTAGAAAGGATGGTATTAGGATATTTTGTGACTTATCTTTACATTTTTAAAATACAGCATCGTATCTAGGACGTACACATCACGAGTGTCATGTGTATGTATGCATGTGCGTTTGGTCACGGATGTAGGTGTGTTTGTTGAGCGAGCGAGTGGGGTGGGTATGTTAACGTGTGTTAGTTCCTGTTTGTGTGAGTGAGTGGGTAAGTAAGTTTTTAATCGTGTCTATGTTATTACATATGTGTGTTCGTTTGTGTGTATTGGTTGCATTGTGTTTGTGTTTGGATGCGCGCCCAAGAGTGCGTTGGTAATCTTTTTACTCTGCCTGTCAGTCAGTCTATACAGACTATGACTCTTATCTACGCAAAAAGAACCTAAGCGACAGAGACGACACATGCAATAAAGGCATTCTAGCCAGAGGTCATATTTCGTGATGTGTGCTGATATATCTGTCAATGTTACAAACAGGTGAAACAGAATGCCAAGATGAATAAATGGATACTTGCCAGAAAAAATATGTCCTTCTTGTTTTGCACGCCTTTCCAAAGGTAGGGTCGCTTTACCTTTGCTATGCCACGTCGCTCGAGATGCAGCAGCCTAGGGTGAAGACGCAGCTGCAGCGCCTTTTCAAGGTCAAATCCGATTCGCATCATTAACTTTTTCCCCTGCAGATCTGGGGCGACCCGCATGGTTTTGTTGAACAGATACGTACCGCCATCAGCCATGCAACACACATACACAGCAACCTGGAAAGGCAACATTGTCAACAAGATTGGATTTAAAAAATAAATTGCCACGGCGACGGTGGGTGTTGTAGGGGTGCAATAATTCTAGGAATTGTACAGGCATGTGTCCACAGGAATGCAGGTCTATAGCAGTGTTAGGAATTCAAGTCAAAAATAGTCAGTATTGTGTGTTGGGCAGTTGGCCAAGACGAAAAGAGTTGAAATTACGCCTTTTACATACAAGTATACAGAATCAGAAATGCCAAATTTCCTGAATTCTGACCACAAAGATCAGCGCAAATACCAGGATACCCCTAAGGCTCATAGGAAATCTGTAGGAATGCAACTTGTATGAATGTGTCTCAAGAACTAAAGGGCACATGCCAAAATGCTCCAAGTTCCAAATAGCTAAAAGGAATTCTGAGGGAATGCAATTTGTAAGAATGTATCCCTAGAATTACAACACAAATACATGTCCTTGGGCTTGTGCCAACATACAAAGGATTTTGAGTACTTCCTGTAAGTGTGTCTGTGTCTATTCCATGTTTGTGTGTGTGTATTTATACATGTTGTGATGTGCATCTCCATACATGCGTGTTACACATTATTATGTATGTTTTGTGTGAGTGTGTGTACCAGTGCATGACCTTGATATAATTTATGGTATATGCCATGAAAAATTAGATTTGACTCTAACATCTATTATCATAATACCGGTACGTTTACTACGATTTCTCTAGCCATACTGATTTGACAAATTGTCAACGCATCATTTTCTCCAGTTACATGTTGCTGTTATAGGTTACCCTTGCCACTTCTTCTGTGTAACTTTTCTGCCACTCTTGTCCTGCTAAAAGCGTAATATTGTAATTGTAACACGCCGCGGAATTACACGGCGAACGGGCGCGTGGTTGAGAGGGGGTAAAAAATACCGGTAGGAAGAAACACGGCACAATTAACTGCCGCTATGTACATTTATACATCCTCTGATGTTCCTTTCTTTTCTGTCAGTAAATGCCTAAAACATAAACCTGCATGAGCATACAAAATGTCATGAGAAAACGGACGTATACTGTCAAGAATTTTCATTTAACTCCTGTCCGTCACAACCGCTATGACGTAACACTTCACTGCTAGCGTAGATATAAAAATGGCGGGAAAATGGCTGCGTACGTTCAATTTTGCCCATTCAGTCGTAGATCCGGGCTATTATGCAACACTTTTACATGAGTTGTAGGTCACCAACAGAAATTCAAGATTGTTGTTGAATCATGTTCGTCTTGTGCCGTGAGCATGTGTAATTATGATCTATAAATTTGGCAATGAATGTGACAGTGTGTTCGTCCCACGACGAGCTGCCTACCCCGAAAAAGATACTGAAAACTTTTGGCCTTGTTGTCTTCGAATGCATTGTTATCGATGCTTTGTAAATGATGTATTGGGCACCTAGATGTCTGAAGTGTGCACAGCTCAGAAATAACTATTGTTGCATATGTAGATCTCTTTAAGTTCCAGTATTTTTAATCTTCCGGTATAAGTCTTACTACCGGTATTATGCCAATGCATGTTAAATATATTTTCCATTTGCCAACATTCAAGATAATGACCTTGATATGTAACATTTCCTGTCTACTTATGGTATATGGCTATCCTTATCAAGGACTAGTTTTCTACGACAAATACCTCCAGAGAGCCAACATGACTTTAATAGCCACTATACAGCAAGACCCATTTTCCACCATTGCATTACTCATGGTTACTGAGATATCAGTACATCCTATATAGATCTTTTGACTGGCTTACATAGCAAACTACATGTGGACTATAAGTCTTCCTGTGGAAACATTCTTGTACAATTCCTAGAACTTTTGCAGACTGAACACAATTATACACCATTTGGCTCGTCCATGAGGTGTCGCCAAAAATGACTTAATAACAGAGAAAGTCACTATGAGCTCTCTCTATTCCAAAACAAACACACCATTGCAGAGCCAGACGTTACTAACCGCGCACCGACTATTAGATTAATAAAATTTAGATATAGTTTTTTGTTTGTTTTCGAATTATCTTTATTATCTATATCTATAGTATTTGTTTTAATTTACAGCTTGTCATACTTTTAGACTTTTCACACCATCACTATATAATGAAAAACTAGACAATACTGACATTAAAATTAAAAGATATAGCAAAATGAAATAAATACATACCACTTTGTCGTCAGCTTCGGCTACTAACACATGGAACTGCGGATCATTAACCCATTGGTGGAATTTGGCGGGCAGGTAGTCGAACCCGTCCCGGAATGTGTCTACTGATGCCATCTTCATCACAGCGTTGTAGTCACTATGTTTGGCTTCACGGCACTTCAGGTGGAAGCTGTCTTGGGTTGCCTGATAGATATAAAACCAATCTAGCCATCACCACAACTTCTCGATAAATTGTAAATATCACACCCCATTCTAATATGTATAACTTCAAAGACACTCTTGCAACATTAGGTCATTGTCAAGACCATGAAAGACAAACGCTGGATAAACCGTAATGACTCAGCTCCAGGGTCAACCACTACGCCCCCCTCGCTTTTTATTTGCTCCAAGCACGGCATGCGTTATAGGAAGACTCAAGTGTGTAGTCAGCATTTCGTTGTGTTGTGTTGCTTTGGATTGTGTGTATATAACGCGTTACGTAGTTGTGTAGTATGCCGTGAGTTGTGGCACAGGATAGAACGGGACAAATCAACTGACAACAAACTGAAAATGGTTGCTTGTAATGCCGCACAATTTATCTGGTGGTCTATACAATTTTATGATTTGTCAACCAAAGTTGCTGAAAATGCATGTACATGTTCAATACATCATGCGATGTGTACGTATAGCGAGACCTTGAACCTAGCCATGAACCTAGCAGCAGTTTCAGCAACCGATTCGAGGTTGCACTAAATCTAATTGCAAATGTATCTGTTTTGAATAATTTGGTCTTATTCATTTTAATCTCTAATTCAAACATGATTTGTTACCTATGTTGTTCCAAGTATCAAAAGTGAATATCCTTTCATATTTTCAAATCTCTTTTTGATGATTTTTAATCATTTTTTTCTACATTGACAACGTTGCTATCTCCAGCGACCCGTTCATCTGGAGTTGAAACTCAACAGTGGCTCGGGTCAGTGTGAGTTCAATAGAAAAGTGGCTAAAATAGCGCTGATGTGCCTCCGTGAACAAACTCCAATGTTCAACGCGGCATTGAGGTCAGATCACAAACAATATTCAGTAAAATTGCCGACTTACCATATCTCCAGGTCGTCGTACTGACCTAGGCTATACTTGCTGGCGTTTTACGATGAAGTCACGTAGGCTGAAACCCTCCAGCAAAATCACCATTCCTTTACTCCGTTGTAAAGCAGACTGTCAATACTGACTTTCCGGTGGGTTATAGCAGCTTTATTTTGGGTGCAATTTGTGAGGAAAAGCGAATTTGGGGGGCAAAACTACCGTTACGTTGCACGGTCGAATTCCAACTCCGACCCGGAACTGACAAGTGAAACACTGATCCAAAGTGAACTTTGATACCTTACCATTGTGTGACGAGACCTTGAGCCTAGCCAGGAACATAGCAGCCGTTTCAGCAACCGATTCGAGGTTGTAATAAATTGAATGCAAATTTATCTGCTTTGAATAACTAAGTGTTTTTTTTTTAATGTATTCTCTGATTCAAACAAACTGTGGTAGCGTACGGTGGTGTAAAGGAAAACTTAACGTTTATATGTAGTAGTCAAAGGCATAACAGATGTATTAGATAAAAGCGACATCTACCAGAAAAAGGAGAAAATGCTGCTAATTATCTAACAAGCAAAGACAACGAGGCAGGTTGCAGGCCAAGGATGGGAAAAGTTTTTAATCCAGTTTTACTTTTCCGAACAAACGCCTTCATGCAAATTATACGTTCAAAATAATGTCTTTAAAACCTTGTTTACTAAAGTTTTTAAACTAAAGGTGGCGCTGGGGTGGTGGCGGGAAAACGAAATGACTAAACACAGGACGACCTCGCTCCCTTGTGGACAGGGACACAAGGGCCGAACTAAGTCTTTTAGTTTTAAGCTACAGCAGACGGGTCCATTCCGTGAACAAGGCTGTCGGAGTCGGCTGAAAATTTGGGGTAAGTCCAAATTAAACTTGGTGTTGGTTAAGTAAAGTTTAGTTTTTCCATAAGTCTTTTAGTTGTTGCTAATTACTCAAAATCTCCCAAAGGGGAGATTTTTTCCCACATGAGAAATATCTGTCAAGGCAAGAAGCATGATAGTGAAGAGCACCTAATGATGCATTTATTAGCGACAACAATGATGATTTTCAGGCAAATACTTGATATTTGTATAACTATGAAATACGCCAACATTATCAGTAATTTCATGATTGAAGGCTTGTCAACAATATTATCTTAAATGACAAATAAAGTGACTGGGACCAAAGGATGAAATGGTAACCTGCAAATAAACAAAGGATTCAATTTATTTGCTGATGCATAAAGTACAAAAATGTTCAGAAATTGATTTCTTAATGTGAATTCACAGTTCAGGCAATGACGTGTAATATTTACAACATGCTGCTAGCTAAATGATAATAAATTAAGTGTGTACAGATGGTCATATGTATGTGACATCTAGGCTTTTATTTTGTTTCGCTATAAATGTATCTAACTTTTGCTAAGTACAAATAATCAGACAAGTGTGCTGTGCACTTACATTTTGTATATGTATATTACTTTTATAGTCACTTAAGGGTAGAATCAATATCTAGTAATGAAATCCCTATTCAGTGTATACTATTTGTTTTGTGTATAATCTCACATACAAATGTATATCGCTTTAATTTATAAAAATTGTATCGGTCCAGTTAAGCTCACTGAAGATACTCTTCCACTGATCGTGACAGAGAAGACAGGTGCTATGTACAATATTTACAGGTTCATTGTACCAGGGAGAATTCCGCTTGCTCTTTTTGACAAGCACAATGAACAGTGGACCCTTTCTTAACTCTTTTAAGGCCCGCCTTTCTAACTCCTGTAACTGCAAAACGGCTTATGATATGACTACCAAATCTGAAGTAGACGTCAATTATAAGTGTTGTAAGAAATTTGACGACCGGTTGAAATGGCAACACAAAAATGGAAAACCTTTCAAAGTTGCCAAGTGAATTATAGGAAATGTCACAGAATTTGATGGCTCTAGCGCAAGCCGTTCGGGCGTTATGCGGCTTGAAAGTTGGCGCTGTCCACGGACACATAAACAGCGCCGAAAATATAACCTTCTTGCCGAAGAAGATAATTGACATAATGGTCTCTAGCGAGACAGAGCAATAGCAATTGCCAACATGGTGACGAACATGGTGACGATTACCAGAACTGTTGGGAAAAGATTCTTTCTCATCAACCGCTTTGTCCGAATGTACTTTCTTCGCAGATATCGCCTCATTTGTTCATTCACTGTTGGTTCAGGTCGAGGTTCGGCATACACTAGTCGGAGCTGAGGATTCAACATATTCACCATAAGTCGTAAGAGCGACTCATCGGTTGAATCATTTGAGACCATACCTGGGTCGTTATCCCGATTAGTTTGTTCATGGTACAGGGTAGCTTTCTCGAAAAAATAGTTTGTTGCGTCCAGCGTGTCCCTGGCGCTGCGTATTCTTCGGCTGAGGTCGTCTTTGTTGGCGTCTCCGACCATCTTGTCCACTTTGGAGATCAACAGGAACAAAGGGATATCTGCAAATATGATGAAATGTTATTGATATGAGAGTGGATATTTGATGACAATAATCTAACACTTTCGTATGAAAACATACAATTCTGACTAATTATTCAAATGATATTTCAAACAGTACTTAATATCTATCAATGTTCTTCCTTAACTTTCACTTTGCTTTATTCTTTTACCAAAGTTACACAATTGTGCAATTTCTATTTTGCAACGCAAAAGCTATTACTGCATTCCGTCGTTATTTGGGTAAGCTAGATTGTCTTTCATTAACAACGTCATGTTTTTGGTCATCGCCGATGCTGACGGACGAGCAATACAGTCTTCAATTCGCAAAGGTTTCAAGAATAAATCGCCTTTGCAATGCATGCGGTCACTACAAACACTACAAAACACGATGAGATTTGCATGAATAGGGGGGAAAGGTTGAGAAAAAATGTCCCTTTTTGTTTACGATTTGTATGTGATTGAATGCAAAGTTTTATATGTGACTAGATTGCAATTAACCGTAAGTATAGTTTTCGATGAAAACATAATGTTAACTCACTGCGATCTGATGCCGTAGTTGCCGGTTGAGCCGCTTTCTTCGTCGCTTGCAGGAGGTTCACAGGCATCTCCTCGTCTGCAGCGCACACGACAACAACACGCTGGATCGTTGGCCCACCTTGGACTGCTGGAAACTCGTCCTCTAACTCTTCTTTGCACATTTCGAAGTATTCAGGGTTGATCAGAGGCTGGTTTTCAGGTATGCGCCCATCAAGAGCTAGCGAAATAAGGGTTCTGATTGTCTCGTCGTTTCGGTTAGGAAGGCCGACAAAATCCCAAAACTTCACCTTGTCTCTCAGGTTGTCTTGAAGGGTACTGAACATTTCGCATCCTTCAAGACAGAGGGTGACATTGCCTCCTGCACCTCTGCCGACCCTGGCCAGATTTGCCGGGGTACCAACAACAGCCTGTTCCATTGAGTTAATCAGTGATGATTTGCCACTACCGGTCAACCCGATGAAGACTATGTTAAACATTTCAGCACTGGCGTTTCTGATTCTATCTCTTACGTTTTCACGGAGGTTATCTACTGCGTTGCCAACTGCCATCCTTACGGTGTTATACTGTATTTGTGGCGCTTTCCTGGCACGAGTTACGGGGTGCCTGCGAGGCTTCTCTGTGTAGAAGTTATGAGGGTTTTAGCTACCAGAAACCTTTTTTGCTTATTGAATAATATCTGATGCAGTCACTTCACTCTGGGCCAATCAGGAGAAAGGTGAAAAAGGATGACTCATCGGGTATTTTAGTTGAATGTCCCGTGAGAGAAGACGAACTTTGGTTTATAGCCCATATGATTGACAGGTGCATTATTTGGTACATTATTTTTGTCTTGCCAATATTAACATTTAATTGTGCCGGAATACATGTAGCTTGGCGGCTTGGTGAACAAAAGTTGACGCATATGTGTCCTCTGTAAAAATGGAGTTCAAGCGCCGCCAAACTGACTATGCCCATCGGGTCTGACCCTTCTGGCGTAACGGTTTAGCGCGTTGGTTTTGTGATCTGGCGGCCCGGGTTAGACGCGGGTTCGAATCCCGGGAGCCAGGAGACTGCTAGCACAAACAAGAATGGGCAATCTATATAAAGTCCACATATTCAATCTACACAGTAATATGTACACATACTGTGATGTCGCACATAACAAGTTAATTGTCTTCAACTTTTGAACTTCGGACCTGATAGAGGGCCCACTTATAAAATCAACAGAGTGCAATCAGGCGACCACGCAGTGTAAATAACATGCATGACTACGCACGCACAGCATAAATCCCCCCTTCAGACGCAAAGGGAGTCAAAACGGTGAGTCTCTTCAAGACACCAAGGGGACGACTCATAACATCGCCAAACACTACATGCCATCATTCATCACAACGGACAATGTGCAATATGAAACATGAATTGTTAATCAAATGAATTAAAACAACATTTTGAATTCATCTAACCACTCTAACGATACATATGTTGGGGACATTAACGTTTTGATTTAGCTAGCTATCAATATTTTCCATCACTTTTCATTTATGTTCAATTAATTACCACATGATGATTATCACCAATATCGGACTTCTTAAAACACTGATGATAAGATATTGTGACGTTCGTTTTTGGCGAAAATCAAAAGGTTCTCTAGTTTTACAATGTTAGACTACTCAGTCTTAAAACTTTACCAATGCATCAGATCTGCAATGGAAAAATAACAACATGTGTACAGAGATATAAAACAGCCTGCCATCCTATTCCCAAGGCTAAGTTATCATTATTATTGAATTATCAGTTCACATAAAATGGCAATTACCTATTGCGTACATTTTACTTATGCTATGCAATTTGACGTCCTTTTTTACTGATGTGCAAAACATGTTCTGTACAGTATTTTTCTACACGAAAACCTCATCAATCAGACTACCAGTGTTCATGCACGGATCCAGTCACAAAGCCTGCGCTTTTGAATCTCGTTTAGACTTTTGAACACGCTAAAGAACAAATTTTCACGGTGTGCCTTTTGAAGAAGGCGCGTCTGTTTGTTGAGGAACGTTCTGTCGAACGACGTGTGGTCATACAGTTGCTGGATGTCCCGACTCTTCTCGTGTCCATACAGTAGAACCATCACTCCTGTGAAAAGGAAAATCATTCAGCATATATATATTTGCTTAAGTGTTGATGTATGGCCTACTGGGGCAAATAGAGATTGCTAGCCGGCTTGATGAATTGTTTTGCAAATGAAGGCTTGGACGCGCGCTGAAAAGAAAGGCTTAGAAATGGGTTATCAAGAAAAGAACAACAGCTGATGTATTAAGTTAATAAAAGCAAAATATACACGCCCATATAAGCGCATGATTTGGCTTCTGTCAATAAAAAAACACACCGTGTAGGGGGGGAAAGGTTATCTTTTGGGAACGATTGTGGGTAAATCTTAACTGAATTTGTGTGTATCATTTGAGAAAGTCCGACAAATATGGCGGTATTTTGAGGCTAGACATTACAATCAACTGTTGATGCATATTCATGTATCTATTTCCTTATTACAGTCATACACACATTGCAGATAAAGACTTGAACAAGCGATGCTGTTATTTTGAAATCAATCAACACACATATTCAAATGTTGAATGTCCCGTTTTATTCCTAGTGTACATTCCACAGCAGAACAATTACTCCTCAGTGTAAAAAGGAAAATGTTTAAAATATTCTATGCCTTGAGATCCATGATCACCACCTTACTTCCTGTACATCCTTACACATACTCACCACTTCCCCCTACAATCTTCTCGGCTGCCTTGACCACATAGCTCATTTCATCATGCTCTGTGTCGGACAGTAGGATGTTCCTTGTGGTTGAGTTAGCACAGCATATGACGCGCGTTTCCCTCTGGAGTGTTCGCTTGAGCTCATCTAAGTCGTCCTGCCCTGAGATCCGTAGCGTGAGGATGTCAGTGTTGGCGACCCCTCTCTCTCGCACGGCTGTCTTCACACAACCTTCCACTTCATCAAGAGTCCAGTCCTGAGAAGCTATGATGCAAACCTGGTGCTGAACATTGAAAAAAAATATTATCAGATATCATATATAGTGCAAAGGCTGTCTTTTAAACTGCAGTTGGTACGTATATAAAAAATGTACATCTCTTGTCTGAAATAGGAGATGTGGCCTGCTTCAGTTCCACAAAAACGCTCATAATTGCTTGACAATTATGGAATATAAATTTATATTCAGATTCAGATTTATTGCTGTTGGCTTTGCAGGGGACATTTAGAAGTGCAGGTATACATTGCTTGAAAAAACGACTAATTCATGAACATAATACACTTGATTAAAATGCATGACTTTTTTCCACAATTGTTCTAAAATCAAAACCGACAAGTTGAATATAGGAAGACATCGGTAGGTAAAATATAATTTGGACCGGTAAAAACCAATACGAATTGTTATTGCATTTGTGCGTTTATAATATTAACCTGAAAAATTAACAGAAAAATTACAAAAGATGGCGCGCATGGTATTTAGTAGTAAAAATAACACAGTGACGATGACAGTTATATTTACCCCGATAATGATAATGCATGTCTCCAAATAAAGCCAATTTGGCTAGAATTAATTCAAAGGCTGATAAATTTTATTGCATACATTTTCATCCGGCCATTCCTCGTTGTCAGACATATCGTCGTATTGTGGAACTTGCCCAACCCTCCCCCTATTTTGTTGTCGTCTCTGAGACTGTATAAGATGAGACACATGATACAAATAACACAATCAGTAATACTCTCAAGGCATGAACTGTGTCTTCAATGATGGGGCAAGTTCAACTGTTGATAGACTTAAACATGAAATAATGTACAGTTAATTGTGCAGTACTAATATTCAATACTATTGCAACGGCCAGGACCCCTATATGTGATGAGACCTAGAGTGTAGCGGCATCCCACCGCTGTCACCAAATGTAGCTAGCTAGGGTAACTTAGAGAGATGGTAATTTACATAAACCAGATGGGCCAGGACCAGCATATGTGGTGGGAACATGTCGTTACACTAGCAGAAGACATTTAATGATAAATGCACATCAGATGTTAGATTTATTGATTAGTTAAATTCATGGCACTTTATAGAGATATATATCAGGCACACGGAAATGGCGTAGATATTTTGTGTGATAGAAATGCGGATTTTATTCGTAACTTGAGATTTTAAGTATTACAGAAGCCAGCCTACGTGTCCGTGTAGCTTCTAAGATATTGCTGTGACATACAACAGTAGGAAAACTCACCAATCCTTTCTTATACGGTGAACAGGCCAGCCAGATGACGCCACAGGTGATTACTGCGACAAGGATTTCTAGACTATACTGCTTACACTGCATCATGATACGGGCCATAACTGATTCCTGTGGTATTTGTTCTTTCTGATCTTTGATAGTTTCCCCATCAGAGGCATTCAATGCAGCAAGCGTGCTCTCAAGATTTTGCGCTAGTTTACTATTTGTTTCGTTAAATTTTTCTTGCCAATATTGCAACGTTGTATTCATAACACTATTCGCTTTTTTCTGTTCACCATCCCACTTTATAAACCTATAGCCTAGCTTGCCATAAAAAGTTGCCTGTTTCTTGTCCTCCTCAGTACCTACATTTAATACTATTCTTTCTGTTTCATTTCTCAAAGATAGTAATCCACGCTCCCACGTTTTGTTAAGCTCCGGCGATATCTCATCAAGAGTTTTCGTCAATGTAGAAAATTTGTGATCAAGAATTTCTGTGTCTTCACTCATCTTCTTGCTAAAAGCCACTAATCTATTTTCGAATCTAGTGTTTGCATCTTTCAATGTGCTGTTCATTTGTCCTTCGAAGTTGTTTAATGCCCTGTTTAGGACGTTAGTCAAATTTGAGGTATGGTTTGCCAATTCGCTGCTCAAAATGTCAACAAATTTAGATTTCAATTCGTGAAGCCGTTCATGAAAATTGCTGTTGAAAGTATTTCGCAATTCTGATGCCATGTTCTTTATTTCGGATCTTATTTCTCGCAACATCCCATTAAATGTGGAGTTCGAAGTATTTAGTGATTCCAATGTCACGTTTTGTATTTCGGATTTCATTCCTTGCAGCTTTTCATTGAAATTGCTGTTCAGAGTATTTAGTAATTCGGATGCCATGTTTTGCATTTCGTGTTTCAAATTGCTGTTCAAAGTATCTAAAAGCTCGGAATTTGTGCGAAGTGTTTCTTGCAAATCTTCAGCCAACTTTCTATCCAACATATGCATCGTGCAATTGCCATCGAAAGGCCGTACTTCTCTCTCTTGCACGGCAGATCTGACATTGAGAGAGACGGCAATATTGATGACAATACAGAATAGTAGAGCGATATGAATGATAGAGACGCCGTTACAAATAGTTGGCATCCATTGTAGATGGTGCTTTAGATCCCACAGTTTGGCTTGACCCGAACTGATGCTAACGTTAAGGATCTTATCCCAAAACATCAACAATGGCTGGTCAATGTCATCCTTCTGACTAACTTTCGAGCCAGTGCGACTTTTGTGGTACATCTGAATAAAATCGCACTCTTCTTCTGATATGCCTAGCGCATTCTGGGCTTTTTGCTTGTTTTCTTTCGTTGAATCTGAAGGGGCACCGCTGTTTTGCTTGGTCATGCACAGGAATAATGGAATGTCTGAAAACACAAAATTGTACCTCTTAGAATGAGTAATCCTCTAGTAATGGACTATTAGAGTAAAGATGGCACATGGAATCATACGAAAAAATAGAATATGGGCAAGTATACACATATCAAGGCAATATGACAATTCAAACATGTATGTAATGGCGCTTTTATATTTAAAAATGCCTCAACGTGCATAGGATGAAGAGCATCAAATATCATATTTTCATCATGATTAAGTGAAAGTACTTTGAATGAGTACTACATATTTTTCCAAAACTTAAATGTGTAGTTAAATGAAATTTAGACACAGGTTGAACAATCGCATCAGCGCTTTGCGTGCGACGCCGTGCACAGTCGTAAAGCATTGGTATTTTTCCATCAAGGCAGGATACATCCCACGTGAATACGGGCCGGTATCTACGCTCAAGAATTTCAGACACGGTGCTACACCCAGACATCAGTATACATGAGCTCAAGTCAGGAGCAATGTAACCACGGATAGAACACATAAAGAAGCATGTACTTACTGCGACATGTTGAATCCACGCCTGCTTTGACAGCTTTCATCATCTTGTCGGACACAGGATCGTTGCCTGAGCATATGAAAACCACCATGTCGATTTCCATACCAGTGTGGACGTCAGGAAACCTCTCCTCTAACTCTGCCTTTGACATTTCAGCAATAGGCTGGCCGACAGGGACACGTCCCTGTAACACTAGGGAAATATACGCCGAAATGTCTCCTTTTTCCTCGTGAAGACTCAAACCTACACAAGCTACCTTGCCTGATAGATCCTTTAACTGTGAAAACAGCTCAGTGCTAAGACAGAGGGCGGTGTCAGAATCTCCGCCCGTCCAACTGTCTTGGGCTGGCCAGCGGCCAGTTACCGACATTTCCATCGAATTTATGAACGTGGCTAGCTCGGTCCCTGGGGTTCCTACAACAAGAATGTTGACCCTATCTGATCTACGTACTAGCCTCTCGACGATCCTACTCCTCACAACTACAAGATCAGACATGTTGCTAAAGAAAGTCGCACACGCTTACTGCAAACAGAAACAAAGTCACAACCGTACGCGTTTCGTGCAGGACAGAAACGCTTTCCGTGCGTCACCGTGGCTTTAAGTAAACAATATGGCACCCAGTCAAACTTTGTCACGGGTTGTGGTTGTTTGTAGATTGCCTTTCATCATAAAGTAAGAGGTATACTTCGCACTACCTGTAAGTTGTTGAAACGGTTGAATTCAATTGGTAACATCCTGGCAATTACTATTTAGGGGTTTAACGTTACCGTTAGAGAAAGACTTTTCAAACTTTTAAAAATTGTAAGATCGCATTGGAGATAAACTACCGCCTGTTTTACCCTTTCATTGCTGACACCTGCAATTTTATTCACCATGGCAACTATATATCAAAACAATAACAAACGACCCATGCAGGTGTAACTCTAGTTGGACAGTTGCCCTAAGGTATCATCTTTAACAAAAACAGTCCTATAGCTGCTGTATACAATGACGTTGCGATCGGCAAACTTTGACCCTTTAGCACCATACGTACACTGTACAAAACGTATCCAACCATGTTTCCGTTTGAAGGAAATGTTTAAATCCACAATGTTTGATCTGGTTTTATTGGTATCATCATTTTGAACAGATATCATGAACAGCTAATTGTAATCAAATCTGTAACACACTGATTTTCAAAAAACGAATGCCTGGAAAGTAATGACTGCAATGAGTGGATATTTGGAGGATATTGATAAAAGGCTCCATACTATGAAGCCGTGCATCGAAATTTGAGTTATGCTTATTATTTCTGGGTGAGGCCGAGGATCACCCCTGTAGGGTAGGAATTTTTGTCTGTTCTCACCTTGTGAACTTTAATATCAACTTTCAACGCCCGAGTGAAAAGTTGGTGATTTGTTTGTTCTTCCCACAGAAACCAAACATGGACTTTACGCTAGTCATAACTTGAGGACTGATAAGTAAACACTACACCATTATACCTGTCATGTGAGACTGACAGATATTTTCCACAAGTGTGTAATTATAAGGTGAACAAAGAAAATTATGTGTATTAGATGAACCTAGTACTAAGTTAATGTACTTGTCCGTTTCATGATATATAGTCACAGCGATAACTAAATCAAGCATAACGTTAAGATTGTGATTGCATGACTGAAGGCATGTCAAAAGTATCATTATCTCAAATGACAAATAAAGTGATTTAAGACTTTATTTGTTGTGGCCTACTGTAGGTACACTGACGGTCAGAAATTGATTGCTTTATGTGTGTTCAAGCAATGACTTAACTGTAATATTTACATGTTGCTGACTGAAGTGTAATATAGATCTGTATGTGCCCTTATTTTTATTTTGTAATACATTATCTAATATAAATTTTAGTTCAATTTTACCAATCATCCATACAATTGTGCATGTACTTCATCTTTGTATGTATGCTACTTTAATTTGTACTTCACTGAAAAACATAGACACAGAGCTAATATCTAGTGTCATAATATCTAGAGTACTGATATTTGCACATTCCATATAGTCTGACAGTATACACCTTTCCAAACAGTATATATATACAAGGCTAACTTATTTCATCTTTTTTAGACGTTACATTATCTAAGTTTCTGACTAACAGGTGCTTGACACTTGTTGCTACATTACATACATGTATGTGGGTTCAAGATGAATACTAGTTCACATCAAACCTTCTTGTTCATATAGCTGCTTGACAGAGTCTCCATAAATTAACACAATATCCAAATGTCTGTTACTCTTGACAGAGTAAGGGTAAAAATGAAACATAGTTTTGATTTACAAAAAAAAATGAGCAAAAGAGGTAAATATTCATTTGATTCAAATGCACCTAACTCTTCTACATAAATGTATCAAGCTTGCCATTTAAATTCAATATATTACATGCATAACATCAAAAGCAAACTTTTCACTTGAAGATAATTTTTCTTATATACAACATCAGTGTTCTAGCCAGCCTGAAATATTTTTCTGTCCCCTGGATTTTGAATGGAAATTCTGTTGGCGGCGTGACGATCTTGTGTGTGTGGGGGGTGGGGGTGGGGGGCTGGGGGTGTTCTGTTGGTATTCTCCCTGGGAAATCTTTAAAATCTAGACGCTCTGAAATACTATTTCCTTTATTTTGAGGGGAAAACTTTGCTGGTAGACTCCCCTTGGTTCAATTAGTCTAAGAATCTTGACATGTCGAATTTTGCCCGACACGGGACGGAATGGACAAAATTTTGGTCCGTCCCCAGCAGCAAAATTCTGTCAAAGGACGGATGCTGGCTAGAACTCTGTACATCATTGAAAACACTGCATATCAAACAGAACCCAAGTGAATCAGAAGGGTAATAGACTATGTTACTAAATAGTAGACTAAGTTAACTATGATGACTCCTTTCTAGACAGGAATGTAAAGAAATAACCTCAACACATTTTCTACTAGTGGCTGCAACCATTCAGCCGAGTAAAGTCAAATTTGACAGAACGCATGACAAATTTCATGAATCAAATCCTTTTACATTTGTTTTCACATCTTGAATCCTATTCCAAATTTGTTAACCCTTGTCCTGCTGACGACATTTTTTGCCAATTTAACCCTCCTAAGCTGGTTGATTAATCTATCAGTAAAGCTTGACCTATTCTGGGCTGCTGTTGCAGATTTACTTCCCCAATCAATGCAGTTTGCTGTGGTATGCCAGAATTAAGTGAGAAATACCCCAAACCCGCAAAGATACTAGACCTACATACAGGAATTATATACATCCCGTATATAATATATACGGGCTCAGAAGGACAAGGGTTAAAGGTCACTCAAATCCAATTTTGGTTGCTTTATGATTGCTCAGCAATCGAGTGGAAATGGGGCCCTAAACAAGGAGAGAGTGAGGGGTGGTGGATGTTCACTTCCCCCTGGGTGTCTTGCCCCCAACCTTCCCACCCCTGACCCCCACCCTGCTGCCTGCCTGCTGTCTGCTCTTTGCTGCTGCTTTCCCCTTAATTCCTGCTCCTGCTCTCCCTCCTGCATATCAGAACATGAAGATGTAGGATGTCATTTACTTCTTACAGGAAAAAGACCTTTCTACTTTTAAAAACCTGATGGACTTGACATATTTTTGCAGAAATAAGAATCTGTATCTATGTAGCTGGTATAGTCACCCTTCGGCATAACACACCAGCTTTGCAGGCATGCAGTGTGGCAGCAGCTGGTTATATCACACTGATCAACTTGGCACACCTAACATTTGCACATCTATCTGCAAGCAATCTTTAAAATTATCCAGAGAAGATGCCCCTACTGAGCTTGGTGATAACAAAATTCAACTCTATGATAGTTCTGGGATAATACAAATTTTCAAACACATCAATTCTAGGTTGAATCACCAAAGGTGCAGGTTGAAAACTCAAAACCTCCATGCTAATGCAAAGACAGTTTTTAAAAAGTTTTAGCATAATTGGACTAAGCTCTGGCCATGAAACAGACCAGACAAAACAAAGATTATGATCATACCTTTCTTCTCTAAAGCCTGCACTCTGCGGGGATTGTTTTTGCAGCCATCCTTCCCCATGAGGTGAGTTTTCCAACCCTACATCAAATGCAATTGCGATAAGCATGGTTATCCTTCACACAGAGAAACTTTAGATCTTAAAGCTAATATTTACAAAATGGAACACATTTAATTTGCTGTAGCAAAGTACTGAAAAACTATCATAAATACGCTGCAACTTTGTGACTCATATCACAATTCAGTACTTTTGAAGCACTAAATAAGACCGTCACAAACATGTTTGTGATCCATGATTGTAACTTGACTAACCTCCTCTCCTGGTGGAATGTTCTGATGACACAGGGGGCAGTGGTTAGCTACCTTCTCTGGCTTGGCAACTGTAAATGGTAACAATACAGTTCAACTTCACTCTAAACTTGTGAAAAGCATTTAGCAAACTGCAATGATAAAATAAATAAATCCTCATGGTTTGAAAGTTGAATTAAATCTAAAACCATCGTCATTTTAGGTAACACTATCGTTGCAGCACAATCATAATTATTCTTTTACTTATACAAAATGGACATTATCAACAGCACAAAAATCATTATGTTGTGTTATCTATCTTCAAACTGATTGTTTCAGCATCAATATGCTTTATGATTTCTGTGGCCAAATAAGTTTTGGGAACAAAGTACCTACCAACACACTGTTTCAGCCTGTTATGTTCATCATAGTCGTCCTTAGGGATAGCCTCTGTACAGCGGGGACACTGTTGGAAGTTGTCACTTTGGTCACACTCTGTCAGGAGGTGCTCTGTCAGGCCTGCAATCTCAACAACCTACAGATGCACACCAAGCAAGAAACATAAGCTTTGGAGGTGGATGGTACAAACCTCAAGAAGTGAATGTTCACTAGGTTGAAACAGTTTAATCAATTGCACCCAGAAGGACATTCATACAAGAAAACAAAATTCTCCACTTAAAGTTTTGAATTCCACTTTTCCCATTTTGACAAGTGCTAAATATTTTACATCTAAAATCACTTGGTTCAAAAGTCTTTACATATGATTGACAAGTGTATATTTAAAGACAAAAATATTTATCTTGAAAAATGTCTTTGAATTTTTCCTGCAGGAATTCCTGTATGAAGAGTTTTTTTTTTTTCCTGCAGGACTTTCCACAGGAATTCCTACAGTAGAGAGGTAAATTCCTGCAGGAAGAATATCTTATATATATTTATAAAGTGGAATTCCAAACTAAAGTGGAGACTGTTGCCTGTGCATATGGTTACCTGTTTACAGTGCTGACACCTCCGCAGCATGGGGCAGCTCTTCCAGTAGTGCAGATCCAGCCCTTCCTCTGTGAACGCCTCATTACGCTCACCACAAAAGATACACATGCTGAAAAATACAGTACGCAACTGTTCATACACTTAAGCTGAGAAAACAATAACTTTGGAGATTTGTTGTGCCTGACGATTTTTATCATCATCCAGTTGCTTGATTACTTGTTACTTGGCATATATTATTACCTGGATGTCTAACCTTTAATCCATCTATATTTTTGGAATAGCTATTTCCTTATTTGGAACATTCTAATAAGTTCTAATTTTCTTCTACAAGTTGAAAGTCCAAATATAAAGTTCACAGCTTTCTTTCCAGAGACACTGTAGAACAAAGAACAAAGTCTTACTGTTGCCAGTGTCTGTGACAACTTTACCTGCATGGCACTGCATTGTTTGTTATTCTGACATAAACCATAAAAACATGCAGGTGTTTCTGTAATGTGACATACCTATCCTCCTCAAGATATGAACCCCTCCTACTAGAGGCAATTGAAGCCATTCTTTGTTTCCAGAGCAGCATAGGATAAAGAGGATATCATTAAATGTTCCAGACAAACCTCAAGACAAATTTGTTTACTGTGATATTTCTTGTCATTAGGTATGGTTAATTCCATAGATAATCATCTGAATGGCATCTACCAGTAGACTAGCTGGTCATATCATGCTCCTTAAAGTTAGCCTGAGTACTATTCTCCATAGTGACCACTGGCTCAGTACTTTTCCTGTTAACCATTAGTTAGCAAGCAAAAGTACTGAGACAGTGGTCAGCAAGCAAAAGTACTGAGCCAGTGGTCACTATGGAGGATGGTACTCAGGCAAGCTTCAAGTCAGGCCCAAAATGCAAAATGCAGATCTTTTGTATCAGCATTGGCCAAAATGTCAAGACAAAAAAAAAATGACATAGAACAAAGAAGTGTGTCATACTTTTCCATGAGAGAAGATACATCATCCCCTGCTTCTGAGGGAGCGTTGAGGGTGGACTTCTCACGGGGAGGGGGGCGATGCTTGGAGTGGGTGGTGGGCGGTTTACTCTTCTGGTCCTCTTTGCCTTCATCTGTTAGTTATCAGCATGATTGGAGGTTAAAGTGGCGGAATTTACCATGTGAAAAGGTAAAAATATGTCAGGGACAAAAGAAAGTTGTACAGTACAGCTTTGATAGGAAAGATGTGGTACAGCTTTGAAAAGACAGAAGGATGCTAGTCATTCAATAAGTGAAGAGAATGTAATGATACTCAAAATACAGTGAGGAAAATGTACATTCTACAGTCATTTCAAAAGAGTAATAAATAATAGTAAAGACATATGTAAGATGAGTCAATAGCAAAAAATCTTCCTTCAAACAGACTGCTTTTGATGAAATTTTGTAAAGAACACCAAGCAAGAGCAATTCAGCACCAAGGACAGGCATGTTGTTGTATCTACACAAGCACCAGTTTTCAGCACAAACATCAGTACAACACAGCACTTGTTTTCACACAAAAGCCACTAAAGGTCCTTTGCGCATGTGTGAAGAATATGTGTGTGTGTGTGTAGCATATGAAGTATTCATCTATTTTGTGATAACATTGACGATGAAATTGCAAGCACTACGCTAAACAGTAGCTTACAAATGCATGTAACTATGTGTCTTTGAAAATGACCAGGTGCACAGAGGGTTGGGCAGTTGTAAGTACAGGGTTAAAGGTAAATAGTTTTATACAATTTAGTGAATACAAAAATATTATGGTTAGCCACAGGGTATTAGGGATTTAGTAAGTTATAGGACAGAGATTTATTAAAATCAAAACTGTTACCAACTGTCAATAATACAGAATGGCCTGGCAGTCTAAAGCATTGTGGTCAGTATGACCAGAGGAGACAGTTCCATTAGCTTGAAGGGGACAGAGAGCACAAGGTTGTGCTTTATGGTAGCTTGAAGTTGCTAGTCTATTAAAGGTAAGCTTGAGTTGAGGTTACATCATGTTATGAGATCAAGTCATGAGCCGATAAAATATTAGGCTTTCCAGATATTAATCCTAATTGTTATGCTACAAATTAGAAGTTAGATTTTAGACAATGTGATTAGTCTAAGGTCAATTATTTGTTTATTTTACATCAAATGATGATTGAAATGGACACAGACTACTTCCTACTCTACTTCTACTTTTCTACGTTTAGTCTTCGATAGTTTTTAACGTTAGGTTAATAGGCTACAAGCTACATTACTGGGAGGTTTAAGGGTAATCTCTAAGCAGATGTGAAAAGACACAATGATATCGTAATGTTTCTCGAGTTCTCTAGTTCAACCAGGCACAGGGCCTTTCTATGCGGAAATGGGAACTGGAAAAACATTAGGACGACTTTGCCCTTCTGCATCTGCTTGGGGATTAGGTTAAGGGGAGTGTTAGTAGCCCATACCTTTCTGCACCACGTTAATCTGTATGTTGATGTCCCCGAGGGGGACTTTGCTGTTTGTGTTAGAGAGGGTGGTGGATTGTCGGCTCAAGTCGAACTGACCTTTTGAGGGGCCCGCCTCCTCATCCTCCTGTAACAAAGAAGTTGTATTCTTTACTGACTCAGTATAAAGTCTTTTTTAAACTTTTCTCTATCACCAAATAAAACTAGCGCAAAAGTAACTCAAGTTATGCTAGTCTTCTACACACATTCGTACATACCCACACAACACATGCATACATAGACACAAAAACAAATGGAAAGAGAAACCTTCCTGGCACAGGTAATTAGATGTACAGTAAACATGCACAGTATATCACAACTTCCTTGAGAATGAAGGCCTTACAAACTTGCCATATGGATGATCCCTTGGTGACCCTAAATTTCATATAAAAGTGTAATAAGATGATTTTGTAATTGCACTGGTGTATGGCAGGTGTGCTTTTATTCTGCTTTCTCACTTCCAATTTTAGTACAAATAACTGACACATGCAAACTGGCATGCCTATTCTTAATCAATGTGATTGCTTCATGCTGGAATGCAGTTAGTCCAAAAAGCAAACTGTTTTGAGCAGGCAAAAAAAAGTATGCAGTATTAAGCATATGAGCATTTAAGGTAATTCTCTGGCCACCAAAATAATAACATGCTCCTTTGTTTATCCCAACTTACTAGGATACTCCGAGCTTCTTCCAGGAGTCTTTTATCATCATTCTGGCCAAGGCCACAATGTGTGAGCATTGCAAGGAACAGAAAAACTTTTAAAACTTTTGCCACTCTTGCTGTTCGAATGAGTACTAGTTGTACACAACCAGTGCAAGCCATCATTAAAAAAAAAAAAACTTTCAGGCTGGATAAGACTTCATGAACATATACTCACAATGTATCAATTTGAAGATAGAAACGTTGACAAAAGAACCTCTATCATTACAACAGACTCAAACCTAATCTTTACAATTGCTTGACAAAGAATTACAATTGACATCACAACATGTACAGTACAATGTGGTAAACACACATCACAATGCAAAAATCAGATGTTGTAAACAATGAATATTGGGGTATTACAAGGAAGGTGGCATCGATCAATGGAAGAACAATGGATTATCATAAAACATGCATACCAGAATAATCTATACAATACCTTCCCAATGTTAGCCTGTAGATCTTTCAGCTGTGCAATCTGTGCCTGGAGTTGTTCAATCTGTTAAGAGATAGAATATCCATCCGTAAATGGTGTATATTCATTCAAACATTCAACAACAAGACTGGCAATAAAACTGTATTATTGCCATGACGACGATTGAGGGTACAACAATACAGCTCAAATCAGAAATAGACTGGAACTTCCCTGTCGCACTATCCCTGGCACAATATACTAGCCCACCTGTAACATAAACCTACAGCCAGCAGAAATGTACTATCCCCGGTATAGCACAATGGTCTGCCAGTGACCTTAACCTACAGCTGAGCACTACAGAAGTATTTCCTGTCTGCCTGTGGCATATGGCTTGAACAAGCTCTAGAAAAGAAAATGTATCCTTCATAACATAACATAACAACCAAGACAACGTGATCCATTGTGCAGAGTTCCCTGTCTAGTTGCAAAGGACAAATTCCTCCAGGGAGCAAGTGTGACCTAAATTCCACCATTGCATACCAGAGATACATCTGGAACAGATTTGGGGGGGAGGGCTTGCATACCCAGCATACTGCATTCCTGTGGAAATGCCTGTGCAATTCCTAGAATTTTTGCAGACTGAATGCAATATATACCACTTGACGACTCCCCTGAGGCGTCGTCAAAAAGAGTATGTCTGAAACCTTTAATGTTCAGATTAGTCCATGAAAGTAACTTTTCTTACCTCCTCTTGTTTCTTTTTCTCAGCAGCCTGTTTTTGAACCTAGAAAACAAGGATATAATACAAAGCTATAACAGTTGCTGACCCCAAACTGTTGGTGCTCTTTGCCGAGTTTTTTTTACAGTGTGTAATCTATTCAAACAGCATGCTTGTTTCTGTTAAGTGTTACCTATTTGCTTTTGTGTACATACAAGTATGGGTATAATGTGAAATGTCATGCCTTACACCAGAACACATGCACTGTGTTATGATACACATGGTGAAAAAAAATGCAAAATTGCAATATTGTGAAGAATGTTACAGTCAACCGATCAAGATATTCCAAGCTTTAACATTGTACCCTATGGCATGGCCATTCATTGTGAAACTTCTGTTGACATTTAGAATGTGATTGATACAAATCTGAAGTATTCTTAAATCATTAATTTTGAACTGTTGGATGTGGAACAATGAAATGCCTTGCCACAGCCCTTTATGTCATGTATTCACACAAGAACGGCACAATGTGTCCACCTCATCATTCTGCAGTCAGCAGTGATGGTTAGGATGATGATAATGTCAGCATGGGTGGCATGGATGACATACAACATGTACAAAATATTAACACAACAGCACTGGGGCTAATGTTACATAATGTTACACAAAAGAAAACAACTGTGCGTCTTGAATACATCTATGAAATAAGAAGTGCATTGATGGATCATTGGATGATGTAGCAAATTGTCACATGACCTATACAATGGAGACAATGTTCATTCTATTTAATTTAAAGACAATCACAAATTGTGCAATCAGTCTGTAACTGCAACAAATAAATAACAGTACAGCAGAATCTTGATCATTTTCAGGAAGTAAGGATTGTATGAAATGGAAGTATCAAAAGTTGTTTTTGTGGTTTTCTTACTTTCTTTTTGTTTTGATACTTAGACCTTAAATAGCGCAACATTTTACACTGTATTCACCAGCCTTGCACGAGAGTACTTCAAGGCACATGTCAGTTTTCCTACCTTGAGCTCTGCTTCCGTTGGCTTTCCATCGATCCGGTCAAAACTATCAAAGATGTTTTTGTAGAGAGGTTTCTTCCTGGTGGCTTGATCATCAGGTGGTAGGTAGTCCCTGACTGGTGTGCCCACAGCCTTGTACAAGTCCAGTATCACCCTCACTGCTGCATCTCTAACTTCTCCTGCTGTGTGGTCCAGTGCTGGCACTGCAAACTACAGGATAGGGGAACATCTCATCAATACAAGAGGTGGGAACTTGGGGTTCTGTCTTTTTGTTGTTAGACCTGATAGAAATCTGTAGACCGGACTTTGGACAAATTAGAAAATGAACAGATTATATCAGCAGGCTTTCACATTTTGGGAGTTTACTGGTCCAATAAAATTATGATAGTGGAGTAGAGTTTATTGTTAATTTCTACCAAAATTTCAACAATCAAAGTTGGTCTCAATACAACCACTTTCAGTCTGCCACAATTTTTTCAGTCCTTGTAGACACATGTCAAAGATGATGGCAGATCTATCACAGCCACTGCTTCCCAGAGTTAAGGATGCAAATTTTTACAAAATCAGGTTCAGGTCTGGACCTGGATCTAATCCTCTGAACCTGTACCAGACCTGTACCGGACCTGTACCTACATTTTCTGTACCGGTACCCATCCCCATTGGGAACATTTGAAATTGTTTTGCTAGCATTGCTTTCATAGCATGGACTGTAAGTGTGTAATATTGTAGACTATGCCAGATGTGTTCACCTGGTACATGACAATCTTAACAGTTTGACATTCCAAATTGTTAATTCAGATTTAAGAATAAGCTGTACAACTAACCTTCATGACATTGTCCACAGTTAGCCCACTGGAATGAAAGAACAAAAATCAGTCATTACATTGTGTTCTACACTACATGTAATCTTACATCAATAAATAGAAACATAAGTAGAGCACTGGATCACATATTTATTTTGCATTGACTCAGAAATGGTCAGTCATGATGTTGTCTGACCTGTTTTTCTCCAGCCCTAAATCCTTGAGTAGCCGTTCGACCAGCTCTACCCTGCTGAGGGCCAGTCTGGCTGGAATGGTGAGTTTGAAGGGTTGAGTGGCATGATGTGGTACCAGGTGAGTGGGCTTGACATCCTTGAACTGAGCCATGTCCTGGATGTAGTTCAGAGCTGCCACTCTCTGTCTGGCAGCCTTAGGATGGAACCAGTATACAACATTACTGTCATACCTAAAAAATTCATTACTGACATACCTCCAAACAAAAATCCATTTCATCCATACACATACATACACTGGCCGAGCGAGTACAGTGCTTGCCTTACATTCAGTAGGTCGTGAGTTTCATCCCCGGCCGAGTCATACCAAAGACTTGAATTTACAAATTAATGGTACATGCTGCTTTCTCTGCTTAACACTCAGCATTGATGAGAAAGAGTATGGGAGTTAAACACACTTCACTACCAGTGGATTAGTCCTCTGCTGTAGTGGCTTGTACAGATGCGTGGCCCAAGGGCTACAGAAATGGAGATGGGTGCCACCCCTAAGCATTTCTTATGTATGTTAAACATGACTTTATACATGCACCTGGTCGCTGAAATTTATTTTCAATGGCTGTGAAAAGGAAGGTAAAGGATAGCAGCCCACAATTACAATGCCCTTATCATCATTTCTCTCTCTTTGTTTTTATGGAGACAGAGAAATGAATGAATACTTACAGAGTCTCCTGTCTTAGCTAAGAGGTTGGGCATGGTCTTCTCCACACAGTAAGTCACATCAGCCTTCCCTAGTCTGGAAGAAGAAAGATAGGAGTAAACTGAACGTTTCAGCTTCCATACAACAGCATTTCCAGCAACTGATACATATTATATATAGTCAACTTTGCAATGATACAATTCCAGGACTTTTATTACTCATACCTACAATATTTATGGCCTGGTCTAACTTGCAGAATAGAGGGGTGTTATGTATTGTTGATACGCCAGATAGTAATTACTCAAGCAACTGCGATATGATTTAGGAAACGGTCAGACATTTTTGATAACATCTGTTATCTTTCATCAGTGACAACCTGAAGAGATCTTGTTGGAAAAATACTGATCTCCAACAAGATCTCTTTGGTGTCACTGACAAAGGATAACAGATGTTATCTGAAACATCTGACCATTTCCAAAATCATATCCAGCTGCTTGAGTAATTGCTATTTGGTGGGTTTTAACATAATGGTGTTGCTGTTTTTAGTTTATTTCTTTATGATGAGTTCCCTTGAGTTCACAAATGGTACTGCAATCATTCACTCAGCCTATCGTTTGTTCAACTGTTACAACACCCTCTGGTGCCTGTACCTGGTACTGGAAAGACCCAAACTGCACTTACAACATATTATTCATTTGGTCCATAATTTGACAGACATTCTTTTATTTCCACATGTGACTTACTTGTGCTGAGGTATGTAGTCTTCAAGGATCATTTTCAGAAGCTTTAGCGACGCACTGAACACCTGAAAAATACAAAGCAATCTGTATCATTCTATATCTATAAACATTTGTAGCTGGTAAAACTGCCCTTCAGTACAACACACCAGTTTAAATCAATCTTCATTGACATAAATTTGATACAAAAATAAAGATTTTATATTCTGGTAGATAGTACTAGCAGTAACATCTAATATAACATTATGTTGATTATAAAAGAGATGGATAACAAAATTGTGGCTTGGGCTGTAATAAAGCAAGTAGCAATCAATCAATGAACTACAGGTATAGCATATTTCTAACTTTAAAATCACAAAGTCATGGAATACACCTTTATGTTCTCTCATTTCTGTAAACAATGGAATGTCTTAATTGCATCAGCCAACTTTGCTCTCTGTGGGACTATTTTCCTTTTGCAATTTTTACAAGATGGTAATACTACAGTAAAAGAAAATCAGCCCAACAAAAACATAAATGTCATGTTACTTACAGCAAAGACTTTGTCCTTGATTGACCTCTGCACCAGAAAGATGGCCGCCCTGAGTTTGGATTTACACTGGTCCCTGGGTGTGTCTGGCCCCATCTCAGACATCTCCTTATACACCTTCAACAAGGCGTCTTCACGGTGGGCCCAGTTCTTAGAGTAGGCCCCAGCAACCTGGTTGAGAAAATTCTTTCAGTCTTGTAGCATTTTGGGCTCATAACATCAGCATTCAGTGTTTAGTGCAATCCATACTTGATATGCAGTCCCTACCTAAATGTATTTATGCCCTTAATTTTTTTTAGAAATCCACACTTTGATAACAGACTTAGCTACATGATTGTGTAAAACAAGAATAATCCAATAAAAGTTGGTTTGGTATAAATGCTAGGAAATGCAATCAGACTGTTTACACCTAGTACACTTAATTCTAGTGACTTCTTGTTCATTTATACAGTATTCAAAGAAAATATGATAAAGTTACAATAGTACAAACAAACATTAACTGACAAGGACTTGTAGATACATAAGTTGACAAAAGAGCTGAAGATACAAGTGAAGTTGAAGAACACAAATTTTGTACACAATGTACACATGTATAAGCTAGTTCAGGGCTCAAAATGATTTTTTCTGCATACCTGCACTGGTGCAGGTAACATTGAAGATTACCTGCACCAGACAAATTTTACCTGCATCACTCTGAACTTAAGAATTATGGATCATACTAAAATTGTTCAGGAACCATTGATATTTTTTCTGTAATACCTTATAGGTGGCAACATTCAATACAGCTAATAACAATCCAGATACACTTACATCATATGACATTTATGTATAAAACCCAGTACAAGGACCAGTGCAGGTTTGGTGCAGGTAGACACCAGAAATACCTGCACAGCTCCAATTTTACCTGCACTAACCTGCATATGCAGGTGGTATTTCGAGCCCTGCAGTTCTTAAACAGTGTAGCACATACCAGAGGCAGTCCGTACACATCGATGACAGCACTGGCCTCCCGCTGGTTCTTCTCAGACATGGGTTCTGGTTCTTCCTCCCGCGGGGAGGTCTGGATGTCCTCGGGCTCCGCCGCAGCCGCGTAGAAGTCAGGTTCAGGTTCAGGGGCTGGTGCTGGTTGTCTGGAGGTAATACAAGCAATCAATAAATCAAATGGTTTATTGGTAACGGCTACTTCACAATCTAATGTACCCATTTTTTTTCTGACATGTTATCAGTTGATAGCAAAAGATACACAGCCTATAGCTGTTTTATAAATTCATTTCCCCAAACCTGGTACAACAAGGAACATGTCACCAAAAGAATTTTGTAAATCGATCAATATTTGGCGAAAATATTGACCAAAGTATGACCTAAAAATGCTCAATTTTAAGCGTTATCGGGGACCATTCAGTTTTTACTAATTCTTAAACCTTTGACCTAACAGAAAAATTGTAGTTGGAAGTTAGAAACCACTTGCTTTTGATATGCAGTCATGTGACTACTATTTTATGTTTTTTTTTAAGGATATGACCATTTTTTGGTTCCATAGGGACAATTTTCCCATTTTACCAACATGTTGACAGTTTCCAATGTTATTCTAACTGGATATATCTGAGTCTGTAGAAGCTAATTGTTTGCTAATATTGGTGTTGTCTTTGTATGTAAATGTAAGGTATTATGTGTATATAAGGTCAGAAGTAGAATAAGATCAGTAGCACATTCTTATGACATATTATTTACAAGCAATGTCCAGGATGTCATTTTCCGAAAAAAATCCGTAGCGTCCGTACCCCCCCTTAATTTCTGTATTAAGTAAATCCCACAAGCTTGTGATTATGACAGTTTAGAGGTCTCTATTACCACATACTAGAACACCCTTTAAACCATTGCTGTCCTGAAAACTCTGCCTAGTATAGCACCGTAAACATCAAAATGTAGCGTCCGT